>NW_027596965.1:0-120413 GCF_964194155.1 Cetorhinus maximus | reverse complement strand
AGAATAACAGATACCCGTGATGGAGTTACAGACTGGGATTGAATTGATGGGTTTGGTGGGTATATATATATATAGGCTGATAGATACCCGGGAATGAGTAACAGATTCGAATCTAATGGAGGATTTTTGGGATGGTTTAAATAAAGAAAATCAGATACCTGAGAGTGAGTTATAGACTGGAATCTGATCAAGAGTTTCGGGGATTTATAAATAGAATCACAGATACCCGAGGGTGAGTTACAGACTGGAATCTAATCGAGAGTTTCGGGGATTTATAAATAGAATCACTGATAGGCGAGAGTGAGTTACAGACTGGAATCTAATCTAGGGGTTTGCTGGGTTTATATATAGAATATCTGATACCCGGGAGTGGGTAACCTCTACACTTTCCCCATCAAACACTCCCAGGGCAGGTAAAGCACTGGGTTAGATACAGAGTAAAGCTCCCTCTACACTGTCCCCATCAAACACTCCCAGGACAGGTAAAGCAAGGGGTTAGATACAGAGTAAAGCTCCCTCTACACTGTCCCCATCAAACACTCCCATGACAGGAACAGGACAGGGTTAGATACAGAGTAAAGCTCCCTCTACACTGTTCCCATCAAACACTCCCAGGACAGGAACTGGACAGGGTTAGATACAGAGTAAAGCAACCTCTACACTTTCCCCATCAAACACTCCCAGGGCAGTTAAAGCACTGGGTTAGATACAGCGTAAAGCTCCCACTACACTGGCTCCATCATACACTCCCAGGGCAGGTACAGCACGGGGTTAGATACAGAGTAAATCTCCCTCTAACATGTCCCCATCAGACACTCCGAGGACTGGTACAGCACAGTGTTAGATACAGAGTAAAGCTCCCTCTACACTGTCCCCATCAAGCACTCACAGGGCAGGTACAGGTCAGGGTTAGATACAGAGTAAATCACCCTCATCACCGTCCCCATCAAACACTCCCAGGGCAGGTACAGCACGGGGTTAGATACAGAGTTAAGCTTCCTCTACGCTGTCCCCATCAAACACTACCTGGACAGGTACAGCACGGGGTTATATACAGAGGAAAACTCCCTCTAAACTGTCCCCATCAAACACTCCCAGGACAGGTACAGCATGGGGTTAGATACAGAGTAAAGCTACCTCTACACCGTCCCCATCAAACACTCCCAGGACAGGTACAGCACGGGGTTAGATACATCGTAAAGCATCCTCTACACTGACGCCATCAAACACTCCCAGGAAGGGTACAGCACGGAGTTAGATAAAGATTAAATCTCCCTCTACAACGCCCCCATCAAACACTCCCAGGACAGGTACAGCACAGGGTTGGATACAGAGTAAAACTCCCTCTCCACTGTCCCCAACAAACACTCCAAGGACAGAAACAGGACAGGGTTAGATACAGAGTAAACCTCCCTCTGCACTGTCCCCATCAAACACTCCCTGGACAGAAACAGGACAGGGTTAGATACAAAGTAAAGTTCCCTCTATACTGTCCCCATCAAACACTCCCAGGACAGGAACAGGACAGGGTTAGATACAGAGTAAAGCTCCCTCTACACTTTCCCCATAAAACACTCCCAGGGCAGGTAAAGCACTGGGTTAGATATAGAGTAAAGATCCCTCTACACTGTCTTCATCAAACACTCCCAGGACTGGTACAGCACAGGGTTAGATACAGAGTAAAGCTCCCTCTATACTCTCCCCATCAAACACTCCCAGGACTGGTACAGCACGGGGTTAGATACAGAGTAAAGCTCCCACTACACTGTCCCCATCAACACTCCCAGGACAGGAACAGGACAGGGTTAGATACAGAGTTAAGCTACCTCGACACTTTCCCCATCAAACACTCCCAGGGCAGGTGAAGCACTGGGTTAGATAAAGAGTAAAGCTCCCTCTACACTGTATCGATCAAACACTCCCAGGAGTGGTACAGCAAAGGGTTAGATACAGAGTAAATCTCCCACAATACTGTCCCCATCATACACTCCCAGGACTGGTACAGCATGGGGTTAGATACAGAGTAAAGCTCCCTCTAACCTGTCCCCATCAAAAACTCCCAGGGCTGGTACAGGACAGGGTTATATACATAGTAAATCTCCCTCAATACTGTCCCCATCAAACACTCCCAGGACAGGTACAGCACGGGGTTAGATACAGAGTAAATCTCCCACGATACTGTCCCCATCAAACACTCCCAGGAAAGGTACAGCACAGGGTTAGATACAGATTAAAGGTCCCTCTACACCGTCCCCATCAAACACTCCCAGGGCAGGTACAGCACGTGGTTAGATACAGAATAAAGCTCCCTCTGCACTGTGCCCATCAAACTCTCCCAGGACAGGTACAGCACGTGGTTAGATACAGAATAAAGCTCCCTCTGCACTGTCCTCATCAAACACTCCCAGGGCAAGTACAGCACGGGGTTAGATACAGAGTAAAGCTCCCTCTATACTGGCCCCATCAAACACTCCCAGGACAGGTACAGCACAGAGTTAGATACAGAGTAAAGCTTCCTCTACACTGTCCCCATCAATCACTCCCAGGACAGGTAAAGCACGGGGTAAGATACAGAGTAAAGCTCCCTCTATAATGTCCCCCTTAAACATTCCCTGGACAGGTACAGCACAGAGTTAGATACAGAGTAAAGCTTCCTCTACACTGTCCCCATCAATCACTCCCAGGACAGGTAAAGCACGGGGTAAGATACAGAGTAAAGCTCCCTCTATACTGTCCCCATCAATCACTCCCAGGACAGGTAAAGCACGGGGTAAGATACAGAGTAAAGCTCCCTCTATACTGTCCCCATCAAACACTCCCAGGACAGGAACAGGACAGGGTTAGATACAGAGTAAAGCTCCCTCTATACTGTCCACATCAAACACTCCCAGGACAGGAACAGCACAGAGTTAGATACACAGTAAAGCTTCCTCTACACTGTACCCATCAAACACTCCCAGGACAGGTAAAGCACTGGGTTAGATACAGAGTGAAACTTCCTCTACACTGTCCCAATCAAACACTCCCAGGACAAGTACAGCGATGGTATAGATACAGAGTAAAGTTACCTCAACACTGTCCCCATCAAACACTCCCAGGACAGGTAAAGCACTGGGTTAGATATAGAGTAAAGCTCCCTCTACATTGTCTCCATCAAACACTCCCAGGACAAGTACAGCACGCGGGTAGATACAGAGTAAAGCTCCCTCTACACTGTCCCCATCAAACACTCCCAGGACAGGAACAGGACAGGGTTAGATACAGTGCGAAGCTCCCTCTATACTGTCCCCATCAAACACTCCCAGGACAGGAACAGGACAGGGTTAGATACAGAGTAAAGCTACCTCTACACTGTCCCCATCAAACACTCCCAGGACATGTACAGCACGGGGTTAGATACAGAGTAAAGCTCCCTCGATACTGTCCCCATCAAACACTCCCAGGACAGGTACGGCACGGGGTTAGATACAGAGTAAAGCTCACTCTACACTGTCCCCATCAAACACTCCTAGGACAGGAACAGGACAGGGTTTGATACAGAGTAAAGCTCCCTCTAGACTGTACCCATCAAACACTCCCAGGGCAGCTACAGCACGGGGTTAGATACAGAATAAAGCTCCCTCTGCACTGTCCCCATCAAACAATCCGAGGGCAAGCACAGCACGGGGTTAGATGCAGAGTAAAGCTCCCTCTATACTGTCCCCATCAAACACTCCCAGGACAGGTACAGCACGGGGTTAGGTACAGAGTAAAGCTCCCTCTACACTGTCCCCATCAAACGCTCCCAGGACAGGTACAGCACGGGATTAGAAACAGAATAAAGCTCCCTCTGTACTATCCCCATCAAACACTCCCAGGGAAAGTACAGCACGGGGTTAGATACAGAGTAAAGCTTCCACTACACTGTCCCCATCAAACACTCCCAGGACAGGTACAGCACGGGGTTAGATACAGAGTAAAGCTCCCTCTACACTGTCACCATCAAACACTTCCAGGACAGGAACAGGACAGGGTTAGATACAGAGTAAAACTCCCTCTACACTGTGCCCATCAAACACTCCCTGGGCAGGTACAGCATGCGGTTATATACAGAATTAAGCTCCCTCTGCACTGTCCCCATCAAACACTCCAAGGGCAAGCACAGCACAGAGATAGATACAGAATAAAGCTTCCTCTACACTGTCCCCATCAAACACTCCCATGACTGGTAAAACACTGGGTAAGATACAGAGTAAAGCTTCCTCTACACTGTCCCAATCAAACACTCCCAGGACAGGAACAGGACAGGGTTAGAAACAGAGTAAAGGTCCCCCTATGCTGTCCACATCAAACACTCCCAGGACAGGTACAGCACAGAGTTAGATACAGACTAAAGCTTCCTCTACACTGTCCCCATCAAACACTGCCGGGGCAGCTAAAGCACTGGGTTAGATACAGTGTAAATCTCCCACTAACCTGTCCCCATCAATCACTCCCAGGACTGGTACAGCACAGGGTTACATACAGAGTAATGCTCCATCTACACAGTCCAAATCAAACACTCCCAGGACAGGAACAGGACAGGGTTAGATACATAGTAAAACTCCCTCTACACTGTCTCCATGAAACACTCCCAGGAGTGGTACAGCACAGGGTTAGATACAGAGTAAAGCTCCCTCTTCACTGTCCCCATCAAACACTCCCAGGACAGGTACATCACGGGGTTAGATACAGAGTAAACCTCCCTCTATACTCACCCCATCAAACACTCCCAGGACTGGTACAGCACGGGGTTAGATACAGAGAAAAGCTCCCCCTACACTGTGGCCATGATACACTCCCAGGGCAGGTAAAGCACTAGGTTAGATACAGAGTAAATCTCCCTCTACACAGTCTCCATCAAACACTCCCAGGACTGGTACCACACAGGGTTAGATACAGAGTAAAGCTCCCTCTATATTCTCCACATGAAACACTCCCAGGACAGGTAATGCACTGGGTTAGATACAGAGTAAAGCTCCCTCAACACTGTCCCCATCAACCACTCCCAGGACAGGTACAGCACGGTGTTAGATACAGAGTAAATCTCCGTCTACACCGTCCCCATCAAACACTCCCAGGGCAGGAAAAGCACTGGGTTAGATAGAGAGTAAATCTCCCTCAATAATGTCCCCATCAGACACTCCCAGGACAGGTACAGCACGGGGTTAGATACAGAGTACAGCTCCCTCGATACTGTCCCCATCAAACACTCCCAGGGCAGGTACAGCACGGCGCTAGATACAGTGTAAAGCTCCCTCGATACTGTCCCCATCACACACTCCCAGGACAGGTACAGCACGGGGTTAGATACAGAGTAAAGCTCCCTCTACACTGGGCCCCTCAGTTCCTCTCAGGATTTGACCATTTGATCACGTCACCCCGGATGCTACTAAATTTCAAGGAATACAACCCGTGTTTGTGCAATCTCACTTTGCAATTTAACCCTTGGAATCCAGGTCTCATTCTGGCAAAGCTGCGATGCACTCGAACTGTCTAAACTGTCCCTGGAGTGTCGGATTAACCCGGGTCACTCACATACACCCAGGTCAGGTTAAAGACTCACCTGTCTCACTCGCTGAGACGCTCCTGTATCACTGGCCTTATTGTAGTCGGATGCCGCGTTGGGAGCAGGACAGGTAGACGGGATTAGGATGACTGCTCATGTGGAGGGTAAACATGAGGAATCTATCAGAGAATCAGAACAGACCAGGGAGAATCAAACAAGGAAACTGATGTTCAATTTATTAGGCCTGATTTGTGGATTGTTTTTGTTTTGGGCGAGAATGTTGCCAACAAACATTCCCAGAGATGATGCAGCAGGGGCTAGATACAGAGTAAAGCTCCCTCGATACTGTCCCCTTCAAACACTCCCAGGACAGGTACAGCACGTGGTTAGATACAGAGTAAAGCTCCCTCGATACTGTCCCCATCAAACACTCCCAGGACAGGTACAGCACAGGGTTAGATACAGAGTAAAGCTCCCTCGGTATTGTCCCCATCAAGCACTCCCAGGACAGGTACAGCACGGGGTTAGATACAGAGTAAAGTTCCCTCGATACTGTCCCCATCAAACACTCCCAGGACAGGTACAGCACGAGGTTAGGTACAGAGTAAAGCTCCCACTACACTGTCCCCATCAAACACTCCCAGGACAGGAACAGGACAGGGTTAGATACAGAGTAAAGCTACCTCTACACTTTCCCCATCTAACACACCCAAGGCAGGTACAGCAAGGGGCTAGATAGAGAGTAAAGCTCCATCGATACTGTCCCAAACAAACACTCCCAGGACAGGTCCACCACGGGATTAGATACAGAGTAAAGCTCCCGCTACACTGTGCCCACCATACACGCCAAGGGCAGGTACAGCACGGGGTTAGATACAGAGTAAAGATCCCTCGAACCTGGCCCCATCAAACACTCACAGGACTGGTACAGCCCGTGGTTAGATACAGAGTAAAGCTCCCTCTTCACTGTCCCCATCAAGCAGTCGCAGGGTAGGTATAGGATGGGGTTAGATACAGAGTAAAGCTCCATCGATACTGTCCCGATCAAACACTCCCAGGACAGGTACAGCACAGGGTTAGATAAAGAGTAAAGCTTCCTCTACACTGTGCCCATCAAACACTCCCAGGACAGGTAAAGCACTGGGTTAGATAAAGAGTAAAGCTCCCTCTACACTGTCCCCATCAAACACTTCCAGGACAGGTAAAGCACTGGGTTAGATAAAGAGTAAAGCTCCCTCTACACTGTCCCAATCAAACAATCCCAGGACAGGTACAGCACGGGGCTAGATACAGAGTAAACCACCATCTACACTGTCCCCATCAAACACTCCCAGGACAGGTACTGCACAGGGTTAGATACAGAGTAAAGCTTCCTCTACACTGTCCCCATCAAACACTCCCAGGGCAGGTAAAGCAATGGCTTAGATATAGAGTAAAGCTCCCTCGATACTGTCCCCATCAAACACTCCCAAGACAGGTACAGCACGGGGTTAGATACAGAGTAAAGCTCCCTCTACACTGTCCCCATCAAACACTCCCAGGACAGTTACAGCACGGGGCTAGATACAGAGTAAAGCTCCTGCTATACTGTCCCCATCAAACACTCCCAGGACAGGGACAGCACAGAGTTAGATACAGAGTAAAGCTCCCTCTACACTGTCCCCATCAAACACTCCCAGGACAGGTAAAGCACTGGGTAAGATACAGAGTAACGCTCCCTCTACACTGTCCCCATCAAACACTCCCAGGACAGGTACAGCACGGGGATAGATAGAGAGTAAAGCTCCCACTACACTGTCCCCATCAAACACACCCAGGACAGTCACTGGACAGAGTTAGATACAGAGTAACGCTCCCTCTACACTGTCCCCATCAAACACTCCCAGGGCAGGTACAGCACGGGGTTAGATACAGAGTAAAGCTCCCCCTACACTGTGCCCATTATACACTCCCAGGGCAGGTACAGCACGGGGTTAGATACAGAGTATAGCTCCCCCTACACTGTGCCCATTATACACTCCCAGGGCAGGTACAGCACGGGGTTAGATACAGAGGAAAGCTCCCTGAACACTGTCCCCATCAAACACTCCCAGGGCAGGTACAGGACAGGTTTATATACAGAGTAAAGCTCCCTCTAAACTGTCCCCATCAAACACTCCCAGGACAGGTACAGCATGGGGTGAGATACAGAGTAAATCTCCCTCCACACGGTCCCAATCAAACACACCCAGGGCAGGTACAGCACGGGGTTAGATACAGATAAAGCTCCCTATACACTGTGCCAATCAAACACTCCCAGGGCAGGTACAGCACGTGTTTAGATACAGAATAAAGGTCACTCTGCACTGTCCCCATCAAACACTCCCAGGACAAGTACAGCATGGGGTTAGAGACAGAGTAAAGTTCCCTCTATACTGTCCCCATCAAACACTCACAGGACTGGTAAAACACAGGGTTAGATACAGAGTAAAGCTCCCTCTGCACTGTCCCCATCAAACACTCCCTGGACAGGAACAGGACAGGGTTAGATACAGAGTAAATCTACATCTACACTTTCCCCATCAAACAATCCGAGGGCCGGTAATGCACTGGGTTAGATACAGAGTACATCTCCCTCTACACTGTCTCCATCAAACACTCCCCGGACTGGTACAGAACAGGGTTAGATACAGAGTAAACCTCCCTCTATACTCGCCCCATCAAACACTCCCAAGAATGGTACAGCACGGGGTTAGATACAGAGTAAAGCTCCCACTACACTGTCTCCATCAAACACTCCCAGGACTGGTACAGCTCAGGGTTAGGTACAGAGTAAAGCTTCCTCTATACTGTCCCCATCAAACACACCCAGGACTGGTACAGCACGGGGTTAGATACAGAGGAAAGCTCCCCCAACACTTTGCCCATCATACACTCCCAGGGCAGGTACAGCACGGGGTTAGATAAAGAGTAAATCTCCCTCTAACCTGTCCACATCAAACACTCCCAGGATGGTACAGCAAGGGGTTAGATACAGAGTAAAGCTCCCTCTACACCGTCCCCATCAAACACTCCCAGGACAGGTACAGCACAGTATTAGATACAGCGTAAAGCTCCCACTACCCTGACCCCATCAAACAGTCCCAGTACAGGTACGGCACGGGGTTAGATACAGAGTAGAGATCCATCTGCACTGTCCCCATCAAACACTCCCTGGACAGGAACAGGACAGGGTTAGATACAGAGTAAAGCTCCCTCTATACTCTCCCCATCAAACACTCCCAGGACTGGTACAGCACGGGGTTAAATACAGAGTAAAGCTCCCGCTACACTGTCCCCATCAAACACTCCCAGGGCTGGTACAGCTCAGGGTTAGATGAAGAGTAGAGCTCCCTCTGCACTGTCCCCATCAAACACTCCCTGGACAGGAACAGGACAGGGTTAGATACAGAGTAAATCTCCCTATATACTGACCCAATCAAACACTCACAGGACTCGTACAGCACGGAGTAAGATACAGAGTAAAGCTCCCCCAACACTGTGCCCATCATACACTCCCAGGGATGGTAAAGCACGGGGCAAGATACAGAGTAATGATCCATCGATACTCTCCCCATCAAACACTCCCAGGACTGGTACAGCACGGGGTTAGATACAGAGTAAAGCTCCCGCTACACTGAGCCCATCATACACTCCAAGGGCAGGTACAGCACGGGGTTAGATACAGAGTAAAGATCCCTCTAACCTGGCCCCATCAAACACTCACAGGACTGGTACAACACAGGGTTAGATACAGAGTAAAGCTCCCTCTACACTGTCCCCATCAAACACACCCAAGACAGGTACAGCACGGGGTAAGATACAGAGTAAAGCTCCCTCTGCACTGTCCCCATCAAACACTCCCTGGACAGGAACAGGGCAGGGTTAGATACAAGGTAAAGCTCCCTCTATACTGTCCCCATCAAACACTCCCAGGACAGGAACAGGACAGGGTTAGATACAGAGTAAATCTACCTCTACACTTTCCCCATCAAACACTCCGAGGGCAGGTAATGCACTGGGTTAGATACAGAGTAAAGCTCCCTCTACACTGTCTCCATCAAACACTCCCAGGACAGGACCAGGACAGTCTTAGATACAGAGTAAAGCTCCCTCTATACTGTTCCCATCAAAAACTCCCAGGACAGCAACAGGACTGGGTTAGATACAGATTAAAGCTACCTCTACACATTCCCCATCAATCACTCCCAGGGCAGGTAAAGCACTGGCTTAGATACAGAGTAAAGCTCCCTCGACATTGTCCCCATCAAACACTCCCAGGACAGGTACAGCACGGGGTAAAATACAGAGTAAAGCTACCTCTACACTATCCCCATAAAACACTCCCAGGGCATGTACGGCACGGGGCTAGATACAGAGTAAATCTCCCTGGATACTGTCCCCATCAAACACTCCCAGGACAGGTACAGCACGGGGTTAGATACAGAGTAAAGCTCCCTCTACACTGTGCCCATCAAACACTCCCAGGGCAGGTACAGCACGGAGTTAGATACAGAATACAGCTCCCACTGCACTGTCCCCATCAAACACTCCCAGGGCATGTACAGCACGGGGTTAGATACAGAGTAAAGCTCCCTCTATACTGTCCCCATCAACCACTCCCAGGACAGGAACTGGACAGGGTAAGATACAGAGTAAAGCTACCTCTACACTTTCCCCATCTAACACTCCCAGGGCAGCTAAAGCACTGGGTTAGATACAGAGTAAAGCTCCCTCTATACTGTCCCCATCAACCACTCCCAGGACAGGAACTGGACAGGGTAAGATACAGAGTAAAGCTACCTCTACACTTTCCCCATCTAACACTCCCAGGGCAGCTAAAGCACTGGGTTAGATACAGAGTAAATCTCCCTCTACACTGTCTCCATCAAACACTCACAGGACTGGTAGCACAGGGTTAGATACAGAGTAAAGCTCCCTCTATACTGTCCCCATCAAACAATCCGAGGGCAAGCACAGCACAGGGTTAGATGCAGAGTAAAGCTCCCTCTATACTGTCCCCATCAAACACTCCCAGGACAGGTACAGCACGGGGTTAGATACAGAGTAAAGCTCCCTCTACACTGTCCCCATCAAACGCTCCCAGGACAGGTACAGCACGGGGTTAGATACAGAGTAAAGCTCCCTCTATACTGTCCCCAACTAACACTCCCAGGACAGGTACAGCACAGGGTTAAATATAGAATTAAGCTCCCTCCATACTGTTCCCATCAAACACTCGCAGAGAGAAATAGAGACTGAGAAACGGGTTAAGAAAGGATCTCCATCCTCCCTCACCAACTCTCTCTCATCCATAACTGGAGAGAGCATGGGAATGAGAGAGCACGGGGGTGGGGATGGTGGGTGGGATGGTGCAGAGATAGTTTGGGGGGTGGGAGAGAAAGCGTGGGGTTGGCAGAGAGGGTGTGGGCCAAGATGATGATCAGAGAGAGAGTGCATGTGAGAGACAGAGATTGTGTGTGTGAGAGAGAGATGGTGTGTGTGCGTGGGAGATTGTGTGTGCAAGAGATAGAGTGTGAGAGTGAGCGTGTGAGAGGGATTGTGAAAGTGGGATTGCATGTGAAAGGGAGAGAGTGAGAGAGAGTTGGGGTGAGAGGGTGAGAGAGTGCGGATGAGAGTGAGAGAGATTTTGGGTGAGAGGTTTGGGGTGATAGGGAGGGAGAGTTGGGGTGAGAGAGTGGGGAAGGGAGGGAGAGAGGTTTGGGGTGAGAGGGAGAGAGGGTTGGGGTGAGAGAGAGAGAGTGAGTTGGGGTATGAGGGTGGGAGGTTTGGGGTGAGAGGAAGAGACTGTTGGGGTGAGAGGGAAAGAGAGTTGTGGTGAGAGGGACAGCGGGTTCTGGTGAGATGGAGAGAGGGTTGCATTGAGAGGGAGAGAAGTTTGGGGTGAGTGGGAGAGAGTTTTGGTGAGAGTTAGAGAGGGTTGTGCAGAGAGGGAGAGAAGGATGGGGTGAGAGGGAGAGAGGGTTGGGTGAGAGGGAGAGAGGGTTGGTGTAAGAGGGAATGAGGAGATGGTGAGAGTGAAAGAGAGTTGGGGGGAGAGGGTGAGAGAGTGGGGATGATATTGAGAGAATTTTGGGTGAGTGGTTTGGGGTGATAGGGAGAGAGTGTTGGGGTGATTGGGAGAGAGAGTTGGGGAGATTGGGAGAGAGAGTTGGGGAGATTGGGAGAGAGAGTTGGGGAGATTGGGAGAGAGAGTTGGGGTGAGAGGGAGATAGAGTTGGGGTGAGAGGGAGATAGTGTTGGGGTAAGAGGGAGAGTGGGGATGAGATGGTAAGTTGGTTGGTGTGAGAGGGAGAATGGGTTGTGTTGAGAGGCAGAGAGGGTTGGAGTGAGAGGGAATGAGGGTTGGGGTGAGAGGGAATGAGGGTTGGGGTGAGAGGGAGACAGTGTTGGGGTGAGAGGGAGACAGTGTTGGGGTGAGAGGGAGACAGTGTTGGGGTGAGAGGGAGACAGTGTTGGGGTGAGAGGGAGACAGTGTTGGGGTGAGAGGGAGACAGTGTTGGGGTGAGAGGGAGACAGTGTTGGGGTGAGAGGGAGACAGTGTTGGGGTGAGAGGGAGAGAGTGTTGGGGTGAGAGGGAGACAGTGTTGGGGTGAGAGGGAGACAGTGTTGGGGTGAGAGGGAGACAGTGTTGGGGTAAGAGGGAGACAGTGTTGGGGTGAGAGGGAGACAGTGTTGGGGTGAGAGGGAGACAGTGTTGGGGTGAGAGGGAGACAGTGTTGGGGTGAGAGGGAGACAGTGTTGGGGTGAGAGTGAGAGAGTACCTCCCTCTCTCTCTCTCTCTCTCTCCAGCTCTCTTTGTGCCCATTTTAAACTTTAATCAACACAAACTGACCAGAAACAGCAATGTGATTTGTCATTATTTGAAATGGGGAGACAGGAACATTTCATCTCTCATTTCAATGCAGAGCACATGAGACAGGGGGAAGGAAAATAGAAAGATGGACAGAGAGAACGAGCGAGAAAGAGGGATGGAGAAAGAGAGGACAGGGACAAGGGCCTAGATAGGAGCATCCATCTTTACCCTGAATGTGAGAGACGGGAGCAGAGAGAGAAAAGGGAGGGAGTGATTGAAACAGAGAGAGAGAGGGATGCCAAGGCTAGTGGAGGTGCAAAAACAGGAGGAGGTGTGGGAAAGAGAGTCAGGGTCTGATGGTCTCCAGTGTGTAGTCACAAGCCACCTCCACTCACATCCTCTGAGATAGAATGAGATTTTAAAATAAATCCTGGGATGGTAATTTTAAAAAGTGTCCCAAAGGAATGAGCAGCCCCTTCCCAAACTGAAAGAGGGAGTTTAGCACCTTCAAGAGTCTGATGGGGGAGGGGGACAGGGGGAACCATTTGAATTCAATTTATGCAGTTAAATGTCCTTGCTTTTGTCCTTTCAACAAAATTTATCTCTTTTTCTCCTGAGAAATTTGTATTCTGAAAACTGGAAGGTGAGGATCCATAGAGGGAAAGTCTGGGACAAGGACAAGGAGCTTCTTCCAGAGGGGGATAGTCTGAGGCCTGGTCCACAGGCTTCACCCACATGAATTGTGTCTGTTTATTACCCCAATCGAGGTTTAATTTTCATCTCTGAGACACAGAGTGAGAGAGTGAATGAGTGAGGGGGACACAGATGTGATTTTTATAAACCAGGCATCCCCGGGAGGGTGTGACTGAGGCTTTTCTGCAGAGACTGGGAGCTGGGTACTGACTCCACACTGGAGAACCTCCCCTATCCAACCCCCCAAGACCCTGTGTCTCTTCCTCACCCCCCACCCCCTGCCTCTGTGTCACTGTCTTTTCCTGTTTCCCTCAATCTCCCCCCTCTCTCTCTGTTGTAACGTAGGGACACATCCTAGAGAGACTGAATTCAAAAGATGTTCCACCTCCAAATTCATCGCCCTGCCTAAAACACCAGCATTATTCAGGAATTAGCACAAACTTTTACACACACTCACAGTTAGGAATTGGTAAAGGGCTCCTAAGGGACAGGAAATGAGTCCAATCAGCACATTTTTAATAAATTAACTGGTTGTGGCACAGTGCACAGCAAGATCCCACAGGGTGCAGCCAGCTCTGTTCAGCACTTTTTAAATGGGGCAATATTTACACAGAGAGAGAGAGGCAGCAAGTTGGAGAGGGACTAAGACAGTGAAGACCCCCGACCGCTTCAGAACCTCAGAAAGACTGAGCGCTTTGCAGTGAAAGAATGAATGTTTAAAATGCTCTCATTGTTAGTGAGTCACTTGCTTCACTGTCCCTGGATTCATTTTCGCAATTCGGCCTTTTCTAAAAGATGTGACTGGGAGCTGGGCAGAGTCTACACATTGGAGACCCCCAGATCCTGTGTCTATTCACACCCCCTCCTCTTGTTTTACTACCTCAGCCCCTCTGTTTCAACCCTCTTTCCAGACATTATGGCAAACTTGTGGCATTCTAAACTATTATCTCAAATTGTTTATAAATACTGAGGAACAGACACAGACACGGGCTTTGCAGCAGCAGAAAGAATGTGAATCATTCATCCCGGGGGTTTTTACTTCCAGATTCAGTTTTAGAAAATTCAGAATTAAAATTCACAACAGCAAAGTGTGGGACTGAACGCCGGATCCTTCAATATTCCAGGGAATACACGTGGAATTTATGTCTCCATACCTGTGTCTCTGTCACGTTTAAAATACTAATGTTACATGAGTCAACTCTGTCCTAAGTGTCCCATTCCTGTGGGGACATAAAATGGCCACTGTGAACAAACCTAAAATGGCTGCCTGGTGTTTGTAGACTAGATTCTCAGAGGAAGAGAGGCAGGGAGAGAGGGAAAGAGAGCTGGGTAAGCGAGTGAGATAGAGAGAGGAGATCAAGCGATAAAAAAGGGTTGAGTTGAGAGAGAGAGATGAAGAGAGGGGAGCGAGTGTAGGGTAAAGATATGGGGTGAGTTAGAGAAACAGAGAAATGTATAGAGTGGCAGAGAGATGGGATGGGAGAGGGAGAGAAGGAACGAGACAGGATGACAGAAAGAGAAAGTGTAGGGGGAAACTGAAAATGTTCAAAAATGTGTGAACATTATTGAGTGTAAAGAACAATATCCTGTGAGACATCCCTTCTCCATCTTAAAATTGGCGGGAGTGCCTTTAATCAACTTTAAAATGGGGGTGACCCCTTCCTCAACTTGTGATGTGGAAGTGCTGGAATCTAATCGAGGCGTTTGTGTGGTTTATATATAGAATAATAGATACCCGGGAGTGAGTTACAGACTGGAATCTAATCGAGGGGTTTGTGGGGTTTATATAAAGAATAATAGATACCAAGGAATGAGTTGCAGACTGGAATCTAATCGAGGGGTTCGGGGTGGATTATATATAGAATAACAGATACCTGGGAGTGAGTTACATACTGGAATCTAACCGAGGGGTTTGGGGGGTTTATATGTAGAATAACAGATACCCTGGAGTGAGTTATAGACTGGAATCTAATCGTGGGGTTCGGCATGGTTTATATATAGAATAACAGATACCCGGGAGTGAGTTACAGACTGGAA
This sequence comes from Cetorhinus maximus, assembly GCF_964194155.1. Classification (NCBI taxonomy): domain Eukaryota; kingdom Metazoa; phylum Chordata; class Chondrichthyes; order Lamniformes; family Cetorhinidae; genus Cetorhinus; species Cetorhinus maximus. The sequence continues at coordinate 105,321 of NW_027596965.1, read as the reverse complement.
TCTAATCGAGGGGTTCGGGGTGGTTTATATATAGAATAACAGATACCAGGGAGTGAGTTACAGGCTGGAATCTAATCGAGGGGTTCGCGGTGGATTATGTACAGAATAACAGTTACCCGGGAGTGAGTTACAGACTGGAATCTAATTGAGGGGTTCGCGGTGGATTATATATAGAATAACAAATACCCGGGAGAGAGTTACAGACTGGAATCTAATCGAGGGGTTTGGGGTGGTTTATATCTTGAATAACAGATACCCGGGAGTGAGTTAGAGACTGGGATCTAATCGAGGACTTCAGTGGGTTTATTTATAGAATAACAGATACCCGGGAGAGAGTTACAGACTGGAATCTAATTGAAGGGTTCGGGGTGGTTTATATATATAATAAAAGATACCTGGGAGTGAGTTACAGGCTGGAATCTAATCGATGGGTTCGAGGTAGATTATATATAGAATAACAGATACCCGTGATGGAGTTACAGACTGGGATCGAATTGATGGGTTTGGAGGGTATATATATATATATATATATATACGCTAACAGATACCCGGGAATGAGTTACAGATTTCAATCTAATGGAGGATTTTTGGGATGGTTTAAATAACGAAAATCAGATACCTGAGAGTGAGTTATAGACTGGAATCTAATCGAGAGTTTCGGGGATTTATATATAGAATCACAGATTCCCGAGAGTGAGTTACAGACTGGAATCTAATCGAGAGTTTCAGGGATTTAGGAATAGAATCACTGATAGGCGTGAGTGAGTTACAGACTGGAATCTAATCTAGGGGTTTGGTGGGTTTATATATATATAGAATGACTGATACCCGGGAGTGAGTAACAGACTGGAATCTAATCGAGGGGTTTGGTGGGTTTATATATAGAATAACAGATACCCGGGAGTGAGTTACAGACTGGAATCTAATCGAGGGGTTCGGGGTGGATTATATATAGAATAACAGATGCCCGGGAGTGAGTTACAGGCTGAAATTTAATCGAGGGGTTCGGGGTGGTTTGTATATAGAATAATAGATAAAGGGAGAGAGTTACAGACTGCAATCTAATTGAAGGGTGCAGGGGTTTTATATATAGAATAATAGATACCCGGGAGTGAGTTACAGACTGGAATCTAATCGAGGGGTTCAGGGGGTTTATATATAGAATCATAGATACCCGGGATTGAGTTACAGGCTGGAATTTAATTAAGGGGTGCAGGGGGTTTATATATAGAATGATCGATACCCGGGATTGAGTTACAGACTGGAATCTAATCGAAGGGTTCAGGGGGTTTAATATATAGAATCATAGATACCCGGGATTGAGTTACAGACTGCAATCTAATCGAGGGGTTCAGGGGGTTTATATATAGAATAATAGATACCCGGGATTGAGTTACAGACTGCAATCTAATCGAGGGGTTCGGAGAGTTTATATATAGAATAATCGATACCCGGGATTGAGTTACAGACTGGAAGCTAATCGAGGGGTTCAGTGGGTTTATATATAGAATAATAGATACCCAGGATTGAGTTACAGACTGCAATCTAATCGAGGGTTTCAGTGGGTTTATATATAGATTAATTGATACGCGGGAGTGAGTTACAGCCTGGAATCTAATAGAGGGGATCAGGGGGTTTATATAGAGAATAATAGATACCCGGGATTGAGTTACAGGCTGGAATCTAATTCAGGGGTGCAGGGGGTTTATATATAGAATAATAGATACCCGGGATTGAGTAACAGACTGGAATCAAGAACAGTTGAAAATATCATTTTTCTCGTGATGTGCTTAAGTGCAGGTTACAGAGGCTGATTCATGGAATGGGTAGTGTGAGTTTTTAATCAGCTTTATCCCAAATATCAAATTTAATTGGAACTATTTGATGTTTTCTTAGTCATGACACAAATGGATAGGGACTCTTTGGACCCTCACTGTTTTCAGCTTTTCACCATTTATAATATAACCTGTTCCATCCTTTTTAAAGTGAGGAGCCACACATTTGCCTACAATGAAATCCATCTTTCACTATTTCACCCATTCACTTAAGGTGTACATATCTCTTTGGAATTTGAAGTGCAGGTTACAGATTGGATTGGAACTTTCTGCTTTCTGAATCATTAGCCAAGTTTCACAGAGTTAAACATCAAAACTGACATTCTGAAACAGGAGAGGGCCCCACAACTTCAATTCTGTGATTCTCCAGCATCTCATGATCTGTATCTTACAATAACTCTGCCCCCTTCATGTCTCTGAAGACTTGGGAAAGTGTTTCAGACATTGGGGAACCATTTCTGTCAATCGGGATATTTCCTTTGAAGCATTTCATTGTCTCGAGACATTTACAGTAAACGGCTCATTCAAGGCACATCATTAAAATTCACTCTTTAATCAAGCAAATCCTGTTGCCCATTCAGACTCCCTGGCCCTACATCCTATTGTTTCAAAGCTAACTTACATTTCACAATGTAGGAATGTGTGAATGCAAACACTTTCTTCACACGTTTCCACAATACTAAGGCTCACACTATTCAGGGTGAAATTTTCAAGACAACATTCATCAACTGACAGATTTCCAGCTCCAAATGGAAGCTTCAAAATACAGAAAGTGGTACAGAAATGTAACCTCCGATTTATTTGTTTCTGCATCCGTTATTGGACAGCGCGGGGTTAGATAGGAATTAAAGTTGTTATTAAATTGTCCCCATCAAACGCGCCCAGAACAGGTAGAGCATGGGGTTTCATACAGAGTTAAGCTCCCTCAACAATTGAGTTATGAGGTTAAAAAGCCTCATTCTCCGTTGAATTAGATTTCAAAATAAATACAGTGTTCAAATTAAAAGTTCATCAGCTGGAGAAAATGGTAAAGCTCCAAATATTTTTCAACGTGCCTGGGTATAAACAACATTGTCCTGTCATATCGTTTATCCATGGAATCTAATCGAGGGATTTTGGGGATTTATATACAGAATAACATACCCGGGAGTGAGTTACAGACTGGAATCTAATCGAGGGGTTCGGGGTAGTTTATATATGTAATAACAGACACCCGGGAGTGAGTTACAGACTGGAATCTAATAGAGGTGTTTGGTGGGTTTATATATAGTGCCAATATCACATTCCTGAGGAGTCAACTCTGTCAGAAATGTCCCAGTGCTTTGGGGACATAATATGGCCTCAGTGAACAAACCTAAAAGGCTGACTGGTGTTTGTGTCATTTATATAGATTCTGAGAGAGAGGAAGAGAGAGAGAGAGAGAGAGACCGAACGAGTGAGAAGAAAAGAGACTCACATTGAGAGGGAGACCGAGAGACAAAGATTGAAGGAAGGATATTTATCATAGTACATGGGAGAGGAAGATTCCATTTCTCCCCACACCCTGTTTCTGACATTCAATGAGATCCTGACTGATCTCTGATCTAACTACATATCTCTTTACGCCTTTACCTATCAAAAATCTATCATCCTCAGATTGAAACATTAACAAGAGACTTTGCGTCAATTGCCGTTTGCAGAAGATTGTTTCAAACTAAAGCTTTGACTACACTGTTCATCAAACACTCCCAACCCAAATACAGTATTGGGTTTGATACAGAGACAAATTACCTCTGCTCTTTCCAAGAAATTTTTAATTGTAGATTTTTATTTTTAATTTTGGGATAACAGGACTGAAATTGTACGGCATTCCAGTGTGAGATTTAAACTCCTGTTTATTTCAATCTTTAGCTCAGGAATTCACAGTAAAACATGCAGAGAATTGAAACCTTCCTCATACAGTTGCCTGTTTGTTCCAGTGTTGGTATATTCTCTCTTTCTCTTGCGTTTTCACTTGTCTGAAGAAATTGAATTGTTGACATTGGATAATCATCCCTTTCCCATGAAAATGTAAACTCCTGGGAAACTGCAACAGACAAAATCTAATACAGTGAACAAAATCCTGCACCTTTATTCATCAATCCCATTTCCTATCTCTGTAGAAACTCCCTTCCACTGACAGATTCTGAGATCCATACTCAATCTCAAAAACCACCACGGAAAAGTGACTGCTTATTTTAAACAGTGAATCTGAACTATTTGAAGTTCTGACTCAGACACAGAATCGCAGAAAATTTGACTCTGTGGGATGAAAATTAACAGAATAACTTTGCAACATACAGGGAACATCAATAGGATTTGACCATTTGATCAAGTCACCCCTGATGCTACTAAATTTCAGGGAATACAACCCGTGTTTGTGCAATCTCACTTTGCAATTTAACCCTTGGAATCCAGGTCTCATTCTGGCAAAGCTACGATGCACTCGAACTGTCTAAACTGTCCCTGGAGTGTCGGATTAACCCGGGTCACTCACATACACCCAGGTCAGGTTCAAGACTCACCTGTCTCACTCACTGAGACGCTCCTGTATCACTGGCCTTATTGTAGTCGGATGCCGCGTTGGGAGCAGGACAGGTAGACGGGATTAGGATGACTGCTCATGTGGAGGGTAAACATGAGGAATCTATCAGAGAATCAGAACAGACCAGGGAGAATCAAACAAGGAAACTCATGTTCATTTTGTTAGCCCTGCTTTGTGGAATGTTTTTGTTTTTGATGAGAATGTTGCCAACAAACATTCCCAGGGTAGGTAAGCACTGGGTTAGATACAGAGTAAATCTCCCTCTACACCGTCCCCATCAAACACTCCCAGGGCAGGTAAGCACGGGGTTAGATACTGAGTAAAGCTTCCTCTAAACTGTCCCCATCAAACACTCCCAGGACAAGTACAGCACGGGGTTAGATAGAGAGTAAAGCTCCCTCTACACTGTGCCAATCAAACACTCCCAGGGCAGGTACAGCACGGTGTTAGATACAGAATAAAGCTCCTTCTGCACTGTCCCCATCAAACACTCCCAGGGCAAGTACAGCAGGGGTTAGATACAGAGTAAAGCTCCCTCTATACTGCCCCCATCAAACACTCCCAGGGAAGGTAAAGCACTGGGTTAGATACAGAGTAAAGCTCCCTCGATACTGTCCCCATCAAACCCCATCAAACACTCCCAGGACAGGTACAGCACGGGGTTAGATACAGAGTAAAGCTCCTTCTGCACTGTCCCCATCAAACACTCCCAGGGCAAGTACAGCAGGGGTTAGATACAAAGTAAACCTCCCTCTATACTGTCCCCATCAAACACTCCCAGGACAGCAACAGGACAGGGTTAGATAGAGAGTTAAGCTACCTCTACACTTTCATCATCAAACACTCCCAGGGCAGGTAAAGCACTGGCTTAGATTCAGAGTAAAGCTCCCTCTACACTGTCTCCATCAAACACTCCCAGGACTGGTACAGCACAGGGTTAGATACAGAGTAAAGCTCACTCTATAATGTCACTAGTAAACACTCCCAGGACTGGTACAGCACGGGGTTAGATACAGAGTAAAGCTCCCTCTACACTGTCTCCATCAAACACTCCCAGGACTGGTACAGCACAGGATTAGATGCAGAGTAAAGCTCCCTCTTTCCTGTCCCCATCAAACACTCCCAGGACTGGTACAGCACGGGGTTAGATACAGAGTAAAGCTCCCCCTACACTGTGCCCATCATACATTCCCATGGCAGTTACAGCATGGGGTTAGATACAGAGTAAAGATCCCTCTACACTGTTCCCATCAAGCACTCACAGGGCAGGTACATTACGGGGTTAGATACAGAGCAAAGCCTCCTCTACACTGTCCCCATCAAACATTCCCAGGACAGGTACAGCACCATGTTAGATACAGAGTAAATCTCCCTCTACACCGTCCACATCAAACACTCCCAGGGCAGGTACAGCACGGGGTTAGATACAGAGTAAAGCTTCCTCTACACTGTCCCAATCAAACAGTCCCAGGACAGGTAAAGCACGGGGTTAGATACAGAGTAAAGCTCCCTCTACACTGTGCCAATCAAACAATCCCAGGGCAGGTACAGCACGGTTTTAGATACAGAATAAAGGTCGCTCTGCACTGTCTCCATCAAACACTCCCAGGGCAATACACCACGGGGTTAGATACCGAGTAAAGCTTCCTCTACACTGTCCCCATCAAACACTACCAGGACAAGTACAGCACGGGGTTAGATAGAGAGTAAAGCTCCCTCTGCACTGTGCCGATCAAACACTCCCAGGGCAAGTACAGCAGGGGTTAGATACAGAGTAAAGCTCCCTCTATACTGACCCATCAAACACTCCCAGGACAAGAACAGGACAGGGTAAGATAGAGAGTTAAGCTACCTCGACACTTTCATCATCAAACACTCCCAGGGCAGGTAAAGCACTGCGTTAGATACGGAGTAAAGCTCCCTCTATACTGCCACCATCAAACACTCCCAGGACGGGTACAGCACGGGGCTCGATACACAGTAAACCTCCCTATAAACTCTCCCCATCAAACACTCCCTGGACTGGTACAGCACGTGGTTAGATACAGAGTAAAGCTCCCACTACAGTGTCCCCATCAAACACACCCAGGACAGGAAAAGGACAGGGTTAGATACAGAGTAAAGCTCCCTGTATACTGTCCCCATCAAACACTCCCAGGACAGGAACAGGACAGGGTTAGATACAGAGTAATGCTACCTTTACACTTTCCCCATAAAGCACTCCCAGGGTAGGTAAAGCACTGGGTTAGATACAGAATAAAGCTCCCTCGATACTGTCCCCATCAAACACTCCCAGGACAGGTACAGCACGGGGTTAGATACAGAGTAAAGCTCCCTCGATACTGTCCCCATCAAACACTTCCATGGCAGGTACAGCACGGGGCAAGATACAGAGTAAAGCTCCCTCGATACTGTCCCCATCAAATACTCCCAGGGCAGGTACAGCACGGGGTTAAATACAGAGTAAAGCTCCGTCTATTCTGTCCCCATCAAACACTCTCAGGACAGGAACTGGATAGGGTTAGATACAGAGTTAAGGTACCACTACACTTTCCCCATCAAACACTCCCAGGACAGGTACAGCACGGCGTTAGATACAGAGTAATGCTCCCTCTACACTGTCCCCATCAAGCACTCCCAGGACAGGTACAGGGGTAATAAACAGACACAGCTCACGTGGGTGAAGCCTGTGGACCAGGCCTCTCCCTCTCCCTCCGCACCCTCCACTATCTCTGCCTCCATCATCCCTCCCTCCGCACCCTCCTCCTTTCCCTCAATCTTTTCTTTTGAAAGTGTGGTCACTCTTGTGGGGTGGCAAGGAACAGCGCGGGGGGGGTTGGAGACCATGTGTACACAGCAAGATCCCACTCCCCACCTGCTCATGACCAGTTAAAAATGTATTGGCTGAGGATAGCGGGACAGTGAGTGGGGAATGGGCCTCACCCCCTCTCTCTCTCCCCCCCCAACACCCTCCCCCAACCCCAATTAAAGTAACGACAAATCACATTGGTTTTCTTATACATTTTATTGAAAGATGAATTATGGACAGAATTGGCTGGAGAGAGAGAGGGTGAGAGGGAACAAGCTGGAGAGACAGAGACTGGGGGCTGCTCTCTCCCCACCCTCACCACCAGCCCACACCCTCAGATCTACATTAACCTCAATTGAAATGGCTGCTGCCCCTTCCATTTAACCCAGGAAAGCCCGTGGCCCGGCCTGTCTAACACACACCGACATGACTCTGGGGCTGAGAAGAAGCCTTCGCACAGGCTCCGGGTTCTCATTTCAGGCCCTCTCCCTCTCCCTCTCCCTCTCTCTCTCTCCCTCTCTCTCTCCGAGTGCTTCACCCTCCATGAACCCATTTCTATCAAGTGTGGTCACTGATGCAGTTCAGGAAAGGCTGGCGGCCGCTTTGTTTTGTTTTTTTACACAGTAGGATCCCATGACTTTCCCTATCTCCACACCTGCTGTGAAAGCCTCTCTCTCCCCGCCTTCCCCGTGGGAATTCCCCAGTCTGGGGGCCATCCCCTCAGTTCCCTCCCTCCCCAGCACCACAACCCCCTGAAAGGGCTGAAACTCAAACTGGGGAGCAGCTGGATTCTCTCAGGAGTCATTTTCAAATCACTGCCTCGGGATTTCAGTTGGGGTCAAATCCCACTTTCTGGAAGGCCCTGACTGGGAGCTGGGCAGTGACTGCACACGAGGGGCCCTCTCTCTCTCTCCCGGACCCTGTGTCTTCTCACCTACCCACACCAACTCCGCTCTGTTTTGATATCTCTCCCCCTCTTTCCCCTGACCTCTCCTTTCTCTCTCTCTCATGTGGGGAAAGGCCACAGGCCCCTGTGGGCACAGCAAGATCAGGAGGATGGACAGAGAGAGAGAGAAATCCACACACAGAAGCTGCGTAAACTGAATTAAAATGGTTCCCCCATCCACCCATCAGTCTCCAGAAGGTGCTAAACTCCCTGTCTTATTTTGGAATTATAACAAGCTTCTAAACAGCCTCAGGTTTCAGATTTTTAATCTCCTCTTTGTCACACACCAAAGGGTTAATGTGTTTGTGACTAATCGCAAGGCCGGGATATTTTAACCCCAGGGTTTCAAAATCCAGCACCCCATCATCTAACAGAAACCGCTTCATCGATGAACCAAAAACCAGGGTCCCTCCGAGATTAAAATTAAACCTCGGGGTCATAAAGAAACACAACTCACGTGGGTGGGTGGGGGGGTGTGGAACAGGCCTGAGTCCATCCAACCAAGCTGGGGAAAAGCTCCTGCTCATGGATTCATAGTCACATTGCAGTCTTCAAACTCCAAATTCCTGGGGAAAAGAGAGAGGGAAAAGAATTGACTAAATACACAAAGCAAGAACATTTCTAAACAAAATAGCACAGCAAGAGCCCAGGATTCCACCCCCACACCCACCCCCTCTTTCACAGTTACACAACCTCTTAGCAACATCCAAATACCAAAATATCCCAGTTATAAACCAGAGGCTAAAACAAATTCAGAGACATTTCCCAGCCCCTGTGTTTCTCTCTGTATCTCTCTTCCTATCTCACTCACATCACTGTCCCCCTCACTCATTCACTCTCTCACTCTGTGTCTCAGAGATGGAAATTAAACCTCGATTGGGGTAAGGAACAGATACAACTCACATGGGTGAAGCCTGTGGACCAGGCCTCAGTCTATCCCCCTCCCTCCGCACCCTCCTGTATCTCTGCCCCCATCACCCCTCCCTCCGCACCCTCCTCCTTTCCCTCAATCTATTATTTTGAAAGTGTTGTCACTGTTGTGGGGGCAAGGAACAGGACGGGGGGGTGGTGGAGACCATGTGTACACAGCAAGATCCCACTCACCAACTGCTCATGACCAGTTAAAAATGTATTGGCTGAGGATAGCGGGACAGTGAGTGGGGAATGGGGCTCACCTCCTCTCTCTCTCCCCCTCCCAACACACTCCCCCAACCCCAATTAAAGTAACGACAAATTACATTGCTTTTCTTATACATTTTATTGAAAGATGAATTATGGACAGAATTGTCTGGAGAGAGAGAGGGAGAGAGGGAACAAGCTGGAGAGACAGAGACTGGGGGCTGTTCTCTCCCCACCCTCACCACCAACCCACAGCCTCAGATCTACATTAACCTCAATTGAAATGGCTGCATCCCCTTCCATTTAACCCAGGAAAGCCCGTGGCCTGGCCTGTCTAACACACACCGACATGACTCTGGGGGTGAGAAGAAGCCTTCGCACAGGCTCCGGGTTCTCATCTCAGGCCCTCTCCCTCTCCCTCTCCCTCTCTCCGACTGCTTCACCCTCCATGAACCCATTTCTATCAAGTGTGGTCACTGATGCAGTTCAGGAAAGGCTGGCGGCCTCTTTGTTTTATTCTTATACACAGCAGGATCCCATGACTTTCCCTATCTCCACACCTGCTGTGAAAGCCTCTCTCTCCCCGTCTTCCCCATGGGAATTCCCCAGTCTGGGGGCCATCCCCTCAGTTCCCTCCCTCCCCAGCACCACAACCCCCTGAAAGGGCTGAAACTCAAACTGGGGAGCAGCGGGATTCTCTCAGGAGACATTTTCAAATCACTGCCTCGGGATTTCAGTTGGGGTCAAATCCCACTTTCTGGAAGGCCCTGACTGGGAGCTGGGCAGTGACTGCACACGAGGAGCCCTCTCTCTCTCCCCCGAGACCCTGTGTCTTCTCACCTACCCACACCAACTCCTCTCTGTTTTGTTATCTCTCCCCCTCTTTCCCCTGACCTCTCCTTTCTCTCTCTCTCTCATGTGGGGAAAGGCCACAGGCCCCTGTGGGCACAGCAAGATCAGGAGGATGGAGAGAGAGAGAGAGAGAAATCCACACACAGAAGCTGCGTAAACTGAATTAAAATTGTTCCCCCTGTCCACCCATCAGTCTCCAGAAGGTGCTAAACTCCCTGTCTTATTTTGGAATTATAACAAGCTTCTAAACAGCCTCAGGTTTCAGATTTTTAATCTCCTCTTTGTCACACACCAAAGGGTTAATGTGTTTGTGACTAATCGCAAGGCCGGGATATTTTAACCCCAGGGTTTCAAAATCCAGTACCCCATCATCTAACAGAAACCGCTTCATCGATGCACCAAAAACCAGGGTCCCTCCGAGATTAAAATTAAACCTCGGGGTCATAAAGAGACACAACTCACGTGGGTGGGTGGGGGGTGTGGAACAGGCCTCAGTCCATCCATCCAAGCTGGGGAAAAGCTCCTGCCCATGGATTCATAGTCACATTGCAGTCTTCAAACTACAAATTCCTGGGGAAAAGAGAGAGGGAAAAGAATTGACTAAAACACAAAGCAAGAACATTTCTAAACAAAATAGCACAGCAAGAGCCCAGGATTCCACCCCCACCCCCACCCCCACCCCCTCGTTCACAGTTACACAATCTCTTAGCAACATCCAAATACCAAAATATCCCAGTTATAAACCAGAGGCTAAAACAGATTGAGGACCTTTCCCATCCCCTGTGTTTCTCTCTGTATCTCTCTTCCTATCTCACTCACATCTCTGTCCCCCTCACTCATTCACTCTCTCTCACTCTGTGTCTCAGAGATGGAAATTAAACCTCGATTGGGGTAATAAACAGACACAACTCACGTGGGTGAAGCCTGTGGACCAGGCAACAGTCTATCCCCCTCCCTCCGCACTCTCCTCTCTCTCTGCCCCCATCACCCCTCCCTCCTCACTCTCCTCCTTTCCCTCAATCTTTTATTTTGAAAGTGTGGTCACTGTTGTGGGGGGCAAGGAACAGGGCGGGGGGGTGGAGACCATGTGTACACAGCAAGATCCCACTCCCCACCTGCTCATGACCAGTTAAAAATGTATTGGCTGAGGATAGCGGGACAGTGAATGGGGAATGGGCCTCACCCTCTCTCTCTCTCCCCCCCCCCAACACTCTCCCCCACCCCCAATTAAAGTAACGAGAAATTACATTGGTGTTTTTATACATTTTATTGAAAGATGAATTATGGACAGAATTGGCTGGAGAGAGAGAGGGAGAGAAGGAACAAGCTGGAGAGACAGAGACTGGGGGCTGCTCTCCCCCCACCCTCACCACCAGCCCCCACCATCAGATCTACATTAACCTCAATTGAAATGGCTGCTGCCCCTTCCATATAACCCAGGAAAGCCCGTGGCCCGGCCTGTCTAACACACACCGACATGACTCTGGGGGGTGAGAAGAAGTCTTCGCACAGGCTCCGGGTTCTCATTTCAGGCCCTCTCCCTCTCCCTCTCCCTCTCCCTACCTCTCTCTCTCTCTCTCCCTCTCCCTCTCTCTCTCTCTCTGTGTCCGACTGCTTCACCGTCCATGAAACCATTTCTATCAAGTGTGGTCACTGATGCAGTTCAGGAAAGGCTGGTGGCCTGTGTTTTTTTATACACAGCAGGATCCCATGACTTTCCATATCTCCACACCTGCTGTGAAAGCCTCTCTCTCCCCGCCTTCCCCGAGGGAATTCCCCAGTCTGGGGGCCATCCCCTCAGTTCCCTCCCTCCCTCCCCAGCACCACAACCCCCTGAAAGGGCTGAAACTCAAACTGGGGAGCAGCTGGATTCTCTCAGGAGACATTTTCAAATCACAGCCTCGGGATTTCGGTTGGGGTCAAATCCCACTTTCTGGAAGGCCCTGACTGGGAGCTGGGCAGTGACTGCACACGAGGAGCCCTCTCTCTCTCACCCCGGACCCTGTGTTTTCTCACCTACCCACACCAACTCCGCTCTGTTTTGTTATCTCTCCCCCTCTTTCCCCTGACCTCTCCTTTCTCTCTCTCTCATGTGGGGAAAGGCCACAGGCCACTGTGGGCACAGCAAGATCAGGAGGATGGAGAGAGAGAGAGAGAGAAATCCACATACAGAAGCTGCGTAAACTGAATTAAAATGGTTCCCCTTGTCCACCCATCAGTCTCCAGAAGGTGCTAAACTCCCGGTCTTATTTTGGAATTATAACAAGCTTCTAAACAGCCTCAGGTTTCAGATTTTTAATCTCCTCTTTGTCACACACCAAAGGGTTAATGTGTTTGTGACTAATCGCAAGGCCGGGATATTTTAACCCCAGGGTTTCAAAATCTTGCCCCCCATCATCTAACAGAAACCGCTTCATCGATGAACCAAAAACCAGGGTCCCTCCGAGATTAAAATTAAGCCTCGGGGTCATAAAGAGACACAACTCACGTGGGTGGGTGGGGGGTGTGGAACAGGCCTGAGACCATCCATCCAAGCTGGGGAAAAGCTCCTGCCCATGGATTCATAGTCACATTGCAGTCTTCAAACTACAAATTCCTGGGGAAAAGAGAGAGGGAAAAGAATTGACTAAGACACAAAGCAAGAACATTTCTAAACAAAATAGCACAGCAAGAGCCCAGGATTCCACCCCCACACCCACCCCCTCCCCTTCACAGTTACACAATTCCTGAGGAACATCCAAATACCAAAATATCCCAGTTATAAACCAGAGGCTAAAACAGATTGAGAGACCTTTCCCATCCCCTGTGTTTCTCTCTGTATCTCTCTTCCTATCTCACTCACATCTCTGTCCCCCTCTCTCTCCCTCTGTCTCTCAGAGATGAAAATTAAACCTCGATTGGGGTAATAAACAGACACAGTTCATGTGGGTGAAGCCTGTGGACCAGGCCTCAGACTATCACCCTCTGGAAGAAGCTCCTTGTCCTTGTCCCAGACTTTCCCTCTATGGATCCTCACATTCCAGTTTTCAGAATACAAATTTCTCAGGAGAAAAAGAGATAAATTTTGTTGAAAGGACAAAAGCAAGGACATTTAACTGCATAAATTGAATTCAAATGGTTCCCCCTGTCCCCCCCGCCATCAGACTCCAGAAGGTGCTAAACTCCCTCTTTCAGTTTGGGAAGGGACTGCTCATTCCTTTGGGACACTTTTTAATATTACCATCCCAGGATTTATTTTAAAATCTCATTCTATCTCAGAGGATGTGAGTGGAGGTGGCTTGTGACTACACACTGGAGACCATCAGACCCTGTCTCTCTTTCCCACACCCTCTCCTGTTTTTACACCTCCACTCCCGTCGGCCTCCCTCTCTCTCCCTGTTTCAATCACTCCCTCCCTTTTCTCTCTCTGCTCCTGTCTCTCACATTCAGGGTAAAGATGGATGCTCCTATCTAGGCCCTTGTCCCTGTCCTCTCTTTCTCCATCCCTCTTTCTCGCTCGTTCTCTCTCTCCATCTTTCTATTTTCCTTCCCCCTGTCTCATGTGCTCTGCATTGAAATGAGAGATGAAATGTTCCTGTCTCCCCATTTCAAATAATGACAAATCACATTGCTTTTTCTGGTCAGTTTTTGTTGATTAAAGTTTAAAATGGGCACAAAGACAGCTGGAGAGAGAGAGAGAGGGAGAGAGAAAAGCTGGAGGGAGAAAGACACAGAAAATCACACAGGTAAAACTAAAGTCAGAATCTCAGTAAACTGAACAGTAATGGCCCCTGTGAATCTGATTGAACAGATTCCACTTCATCGCATTGTCTCCCCACCAGTCTTATTTAGCAATTATAACAAGCTTTTAAACAGCTTCAGATTTCAGATTTTTAATCTCCTCTTTGTCACACACCTCAATGAAATACAATGAAATATTTCATCAAATCACAACCTCACCTAAATTCCAGTGTAAAGCTTCATCCACAAGGTTCAACAAACACACCCAAACCAAATACAGTATGGGGTTCGATAGAGAGTAACATTCCCTCTGCTCTGTCCCATCAAACAGGCCCAGGAACATCATTGGCCACCTATCTGCCCACTCTAACAACTTGTCAATGTCCTTTTGATGCTCTACACTGTCCCCCTCTCTGTTTATCATTCTCCCAAGTTTTGTGCCATCCACAAACTCTGAAATGGTCCCCTGCACACCAATATCTCAATCATTTATATACAGCAGGGAAATCCAGGGTTCCAATAATGACCCCTGGGGAACTCCACTACAATTCTACATCCAGCCGGAAAAATATCCGTGAACTCTCTGTTTCCTATCCATCAGCCAATTCTGTATCCACATTTCGCTGGTCTGACTCTTCTGCCTATTCTCGGGACCCTGAAAAAATTTTCCATTCAGCTTTATATCCAATTTTGGCTCAAAAGAAGCTGGGAGAGGGAAAGAGAGAGAGAGAGAGAGGGCGAGATAGATGGGATGAAAGAGATACAGAGATAGAAAGAGAGACAAGGCGAGAGGGAGAGAGATGGGGGCGACAGAGAGAGGAGCAGAGCAACGGAGGAAAGGAGTGAGAGAGAGGGAGAGATAGCCGGAATGAGAGATAGAGAGACAGAACGACGGAGAGACAGGGTGAGAGAGAAAGAGAGCTGGGGCGAGCGAGTGAGATAGAGAGAAGAGATAAAATGAAAGGAAAAGGGATGAGGTGAGAGAGAGAGAGGTGAAGAGAGGGGAGCGAGTGTAGGGTAAAGTGATGGGGTGAGAGAGAGAAACAGAGAAATGTGGTAGAGTGGCAGAGAGATGGGGTGGGAGAGGGAGAGAATGAAAATGACGGTGAGAGAAGGAGAAAGTGTAGGGGGAAACTGAAAATGTTCAGAAATTTGTTAACATTATTGAGTGTAAAGAACAATATCCTGTGACATATCCCTTCTCCATCTTTAAGTTGGAGGGAGATCCTTTCTCCATCTTTAAAATGGGGGGAGACCCCTTCCTCAACTTGTGATGTGGAAGTGCTGGAATCTAATCGAGGGGTTTGAGGGGTTTATATATAGAATAATAGATACCAAGGATTGAGTTACAGACTGCAATCTAATCGAGGGGTTCAGGGGGTTTATATATAGAATAATAGATACCCGGGAGTGAGTTACAGACTGGAATCTAATCGAGGGGTTCGGGGAGTTTATATATAGGATAATAGATACCCGGGAGTGAGTTACAGACTGGAATCTAATCCAAGTGTTCAGGGGGTTTATATATATTATAATAATTACCCAGGAGTGAGTAACAGACTGGAATCTAATCGAGGTGTTCAGGGGGTTTATATAAAGAATAATAGATACCAAGGATTGAGTTACAGGCTGGAATCTAATCGAGGTGTTCGGGGTGGTTTGGAGACTGACAGTGCGTTTTCAGGGTAGAGCGTCTGTCATTATATTAACAGATTGTGGAGGTTATCCGTACTCAGCATCAATTTCCGTTCATGTGAGAGAGATCCAAACTAATACCACACTTGGTGTTTTAAAATGTTTCTTAGTTTCTCTCCTGAAATTCTAAAATTCTAAACATAGTTGAAAAACCATGACCCCAAGCCCAGACTCCCCAAACCAGCGGAAATAGTTAGTCTTTTTCAAACCTCTACTTCCATTATTATCCTGAAATATTTCATCAAATCACCCCCTCACCTAAATTCCAGTGTCAAGCTTCATCTACACTGTTCAACAAACACACCCAAACCAAATACAGTATGGGGTTCGATACAGAGTAACATTCCCTCTGCACTGTCCCATCAAACAGGCCCAGGGATGGGCCAGCACAGTGTTAGATACCAAGTAAAGACAGGGCCTATTGAGTGATAAACAGAGTTTCTCCATCTTTAAAATGGACGGAGATATCTGTGTCTCTGTCACGTTGAAAGGACAAATTTACCATTCGTGAGGAGTCAACTCTGTCATAAATGTCCCAGTGCTGTGGGAACATAAAATGGCCACTGTGAATAAACCTAAAATGGCTGCCTGGTGTTTGGGGATTTTTCTTACAGAATCTGAGAGGGGGAGAGAGAGAGAGAGAGAGAGAGAGCAGACGCGGAATGAGGGAATGTTAAAGAGAGAGACACAGAGTGACAGGGGATGAACAGGCAGATGATGAAAGAATGATATCGGTCATAACATTGGGACATTTCTGACTGAGATGAATTATGGCAAACTAGTGGCATTCTATCCTATTATCTTAAATTGTTAATAAATACTGAGAAACAGACACAGACACGGGCTTTGCAGCAGCAGAAAGAATGTCAATCATTCCATCCCGGGGGTTTTTACTTCCAGATTCAGTTTTAGAAAATTCAGAATTGAAATTCACAGCAGCAAAATGTGGGACTGAACGCCCGGATCCTTCAATATTCCAGGGAATACTTGTGGAATTTATGTCTCCATACCTGTGTCTCTGTCACGTTTAAATTAATACTGTTACATGAGTCAACTCTGTCCTAAGTGTCCCAGTGCTGTGGGGGCATAAAATGGCCACTGTGAACAAACCTAAAATGGCTGCCTGGTGTTTGTAGACTAGAATAACAGATATCCGGGAGTGAGTTACAGACTGGAATCTAATCGAGGAGGCCATTCAGCCCATCAAACTACTTTCGACACTCTGCAAGGAAAGTTTCACTGGTCTCACTCCTCCGCCCTTTGCCCAAAACCCTGAAAATATTTTCCCTTCAGCTTAAAACCCAAAATTTGCTGAAAAGGGAAATTGGGGATGGTGGGGAGAGGGGGAGGCTGATGGAGTGAGAGAGAGAGTAAATGAGAGAGAGAGGCAGAGAGATGGTGAGGGAGAGACAGATTGAGATAGAGAAAGGGAGACAAAACTCGCCAAGAGAGAGAGAGAGACAGGGCGAGATAGAGAGAGGGGCAGGGTGTTGTAGTGAGAGAGAGATAGTGAAAGGCGAGGCGAGAAAGAGAGCGATGGAGAAAGAGACAGGCTAATCTTAAACAGTTAATAAATACTGAGAAACAGACACAGACACGGGCTTTGTAGAAGCAGAATGAATGTGAATCATTCCATCCCGGGGGTTTTTACTTCCAGATTCAGTTTTAGAAAATTCAGAATTCAAATTCACAGCAGCAAAGTGTGGGACTGAACGCCCGGAACCTTCAATATTCCAGGGAATACACAGGGAATTCATGTCTCCATACCTGTGTCTCTGTCACGTTTAAAATACTAATGTTACATGAGTCAACTCTGTCCTAAGTGTCCCATTCCTGTGGGGACATAAAATGGCCACTGTGAACAAACCTAAAATGGCTGCCTGGTGTTTGTAGACTAGATTCTCAGAGGAAGAGAGGCAGGGAGAGAAGACACAGATCGAGTGAATGAGAAATAGAGACTCTCAGACCAAGTGGGTGACTGAGAGCCAGACAGTGAATAAAGGATATTGGTCCTAGCACATGGAAAGAGCAAGAGGCCATTTAACCCTCCAACCCTGTTCTGACATTCAATGAGATTCTACCTAATCTGGGATCCAACCCTTTGTCTCAAATCTCTGCAGCCTGTTAGGTAACAGAAATCTATCAGCCTCAGTTTTAAACATGGACTAGTGGCTCAGCATCAATTTCCGTTCATGTGAGAGAGATCCAAACTAATACCACACTTGGTGTTTTTAAGTGTTTCTTAGTTTCCCTCCTGCAATTCTAAAATTCTAAACATAGTTGAAAAACCATGACCCCATGGCCCAGACTCCCCAAACCGGTGGGAATAGTTAGTCTTTTTCAAACCTCTACTTGCATTATTATCCTGAAATATTTCATCAAATCACCCCCTCACCTAAATTCCAGTGTAAAGCTTCATCCACACTGTTCAACAAACACACCCAAACCAAATACAGTATGGGGTTTGATAGAGAGTTAAATTCCCTCTGCTCTGTACCATCAAACAGGCCCAGGGAAGGGTCAACACCTGGTTAGATACCAAGTAAAGACAGGGCCTATTGTGTGATAAACAGAGAAATGGTCGTGTGTAGTCCAAACAGAGGCCGGGTGAAGTGTAGCATTCGCAGAGACACGGCCACATGTTATATCAACTTAGAGAATGTCTAGTGCAGTATTAACTCAGGCAGGGTCTAGTGTAATTGAAACAGAGGCCTGGTCTAGTGCAGTCAGAATGGAAACAGGTTGTTGCTCAGAAACCAATGAAGACAAGGACAAGGCCAATTGTGTGAGGCATTTCTCATCAGCTCTGATCTTATGAGGAAAGGATTCTGATTTTCTTATGAGGAAAGGTTGGACAGGCTGGGCCTGTATCCATTGGAGTTTGGAATTTGGAGAGGTGATCTTAGTGAATGATGTAAGTTCCTGAGGTGACTTGACAGGGTGGATGTGGAGATGATGTTTCCCCTTGTGGGAGTGTTTGGAACTAGGGGAGAAGTTTAAAACGATTTTCAAACAATTTTAAAAATGGATGCTAAGCTCCAATTCACACTCAGTGATGCAGTCTATAAAAAAAAAGGAATTATTTAAAAAGATCTGAAAATGTCTTCAAATCACAGCACACCCCAAATGAAGCTGATTCCAACATCAAACACATAAGGGGTGTAAATCTCAATTCCGTCCCACATAATCACACTGCCCCGGGAATCATATACTTCCTATAGTGTGGCTCCCAGGACTGTACACAGTACTCCAGCTGAGGTCTAACTAGTGTCTGATATAAATTCAGCATAAACTCCCTGCTCCTGTACTCTAGTCCCCTATTAATAAAGCCCAGGATATGATATGCTTTGTTACATAAGCGCTCAACCTGTCCTGCAACCTTCAATGATCTATGAACATCTCCACCCAGGTTTTTCTGCTCCTGCAACCCCTTCAAAATTTCACACTTAATTTTATTTCTTCTGTCCATGTTCCTCCTAGCAAAATGCATCACATCAAACGC
Organism: Cetorhinus maximus; assembly: GCF_964194155.1. Taxonomy (NCBI): domain Eukaryota; kingdom Metazoa; phylum Chordata; class Chondrichthyes; order Lamniformes; family Cetorhinidae; genus Cetorhinus; species Cetorhinus maximus. Next base: position 86,280 of record NW_027596965.1, on the reverse strand, counting down.
CTCCACATTGAACATCATTGGCCACCTATCTACCCACTCTACCAACTTGTAAATGTCCTTTTGAAGCTCTACACTGTCCCCCTCTCTGTTTATCATTCTCCCAAGTTTTGTGCAATCCACAAACTCTGAAATGGTCCCCTGCACACCAATATCTCAATCATTTATATACATCAGGGAAATCCAGGGTTCCAATACTGACCCCTGGGGAACTCCACTACAATCCTACACCCAGCCGGAAAAATATCCGTGAACTGTCTGTTTCCTATCCATCAGCCAATTCTGTATCCACATTTCGCTGGTCTGAATCATCTGCCTTTTCACGGGACCCTGAAAAAATTTTCTATTCAGCTTTATATCCAATTTTGGCTCAAAAGAAGTGGGAGAGGGAGAGAGGGAGAGAGAGAGGGGGCGAGATAGATGGCATGAAAGAGGTACAGAGGTAGAAAGAGAGACAAGGCGAGAGGAAGAGAGATGGGGGTGACAGAGAGAGGAGCAGAGCAACGGAGGAAAGGAGTGAGAGAGAGGGAGAGATAGCCGGAATGAGAGATAGAGAGACAGAACGGCGGAGAGACAGGGTGAGAAAGAAAGAGAGCTGGGGCGAGTGAGTGAGATAGAGAGAAGAGATAAAATGAAAGGAAAAGGGATGAGATGAGAGAGAGAGAGAGAGAGGTGAAGAGAGGGGAGCAAGTTTAGGGTAAAGTGATGGGGTGAGAGAGAGAAACAGAGAAATGTGGTAGAGTGGCAGAGAGATGGGGTGGAAGAGGGAGAGAATGAAAATGACGGTGAGAGAAAGAGAAAGTGTAGGGGGAAACTGAAAATGTTCAGAAATTAATAAACATTTTTGAGTATAAAGAACAATATCCTGTGAGACATCCCTTCTCCATCTTTAAATTGGAGGGAGATCCTTTCACCATCTTTAAAATGGGGGGAGACCCCTTCCTCAACTTGTGATGTGGAAGTGCTGGAATCTAATCGAGGGGTTTGTGGGGTTTGTATATAGAATAATAGATACCCGGGAGTCAGTTACAGACTGGAATCTAATCGAGGGGTTTGTGGAGTTTACATATAGAATGATAGATACCAAGGATTGAGTTACAGACTGGAATCTAATCGAGGAGTTCAGGGGGTTTATATATATTATAATAATTACCCGGGAGTAACTTACAGGCGGGAATCTAATCCAGGTGTCAGGGGGTTTATATATAGAATAATAGATACCAAGGATTGACTTACAGACTGGAATCTAATCGAGGGGTTCAGGGGGTTTATATATTAAATAATAGATACCCGGGAGAGAGTTACAGACTGGAATCTAATCGAGCGGTTCAGGGGGTTTATATATTAAATAATAGATACCCAGGAGTGAGTTACAGACTGGAATCTAATCGAGGGGTTCGGGGGGTTTATATATAGAATAATGGATACCAAGGATTGAGTTACAGACTGGAATCTTATCAAGGTGTTCAGGGGGTTTATATATAGAATAATAGATTCCCGGGAGTGAGTTACAGACTGGAATCACGAACTGTTGAAAATATCATTTTTCTTGTGATGTGCTGAAGTGCAGGTTACAGAGGCTGATTCATGGAATGGGTAGTGTGAGTTTTTAACCAGCTTTATTCCAAATATCAAATTTAATTTCTCATTGGAACTGTTTGATGTTTTCTTGGTCTTGAGACAAATGGTTAAGGACTCTTTGGACCCTCACTGCTTGCAGCTTTTCACCATTTATAATGTAACCTGTTCCATCCTTTTTAAAGTGGGCAGCCACACATTTGCCTACAATGAAATCCATCTTTCACTATTTCACCCATTCACTTAAGGTGTACATATCTCTTTGGAATTTGCAGTGCAGGTTACAGATTGGATTGGAACTTTCTGCTTTCTGAATCATTAGCCAAGGTTCACAGAGTTAAACATCAAAACTGACATTCTGAAACAGGAGAGGGCTAAACAACTTCAATTCTGTGAATCTCTGGCATCTCATGATCTGTATCGTACAATAGCTCTGCCCCCTTCATGTCTCTGAAGACTTGGGAAAGTGTTTCAGACATTGGGGAACCATTTCTCTCTCAAAGGGATATTTCCTTTGAAGCATTTCATTGTCTCGGGACATTTACAATAAACGGCTCCTTCAAAGGACATCATTAAAATTCACTCTTTAATCATCCAAATCCTGTTGTCCATTCAGACTCCCTGGCCCTACATCCTATTGTTTCAAAGCTAACTTACATTTCACAATGTAGGAATGTGTGAATGCAAACACTTTACTCACATGTTTCCACAATACTAAGGCTGACACTATTCAGGGTAAAATTTTCAAGACAACATTCATCAAATGACAGATTTCAAGCTCCAAATGGAAGCTTCAAGATACAGAAAGTGACACAGAAATGAAACATCCGATTTATCTGAATCTGAATCCGTTATTGGACAGCGTGGGGTTAGATTGGAATTAAAGTTGTTATTAAATTGTCCCCATCAAACACTCCCAGAACAGGTACAGCACGGGGTTCCACACAGAGTAAAGCTCCCACAACAATTGAGTTATGAGATTAAAAAGCGTCATTCACCTTTGAATTTGAGTTCAATTTAAAAAGTGTTCAAATTAAAAGTTCATCAGCTGGAGAAAAGGCTAAAGCTCCAAATATTTTTCAACATGCCTGGGTATAAAAACATTATTCATTTACATTAGTATCTTGAAGCATTTGATCAAATCACACCTTAACCACAATTCCAGTGTTTCAGAGTGAAGCTTTGACTACACTGTTCATCAAACACTCCCAACCCAATTACAGTATGGGGTCCATACAGAGTCAAATTCAAAAAATTGGTTCGATGGTGACAGAGGGAGAGACAGGGTGAAGGCTTTGAGAAAGGGATGAAGTGGGGGATGTGCTGAAAATCTTTTTAAATCAGCGAGTGGGGATGACCTGGAACCCGTGCAAAATGCGGTGTTTGGGGGATGAGTGTCTGATCAGTATCTCCATAGTTGTCTCTCTGTCACGTTGAAAGTACCAACGTCACATTCCTGAGGAGTCAACTCTGTCAGAAATGTCCCAGTGCTGTGGGGACATAATATGGCCTCTGTCAACAAACCTAAAAGGCTGACTGGTGTTTGTGTCATTTATATAGATTCTGAGAGAGAGGAAGAGAGAGAGAGAGAGGAGAAGAGAGAGACTCACATCGAGAGGGAGACCGAGAGACAGAGATGGAAGGAAGGATAGTTATCATAGTACATTGGAAGAGGAAGATTCCATTTCTCCCCGCACACTGTTTCCGACATTCAATGAGATCCTGACTGATCCCTGATCTAACTACATATCTCTTTACACCTTCTTCTAACAAAAATCTATCAACCTCAGATTGAAACATTAACAAGAGACTTTGCATCAGTTGCCGTTTGCAGAAGATTGTTTCAAACTAAAGCTTTGACTACACTGTTCATCAAACACTCCCAACCCAAATACAGTATGGGGTTCGATACAGAGTCAAATTACCTCTGCTCTTTCCAAGAAATTTTTAATTGTAGATTTTTATTTTTAATTTTGGGATAACAGGACTGAAATTGTACGGCATCCCAGTGTGAGATTTAAACTCCTGTTTATTTCAATCTTTAGCTCAGGAATTCACAGTAAAACATGCAGAGAATTGAAACCTTCCTCATACAGTTGCCTGTTTGTTCCAGTGTTGGTATATTCCGTCTTTCTCTTGCGTTTTCACTTGTCTGAAGAAATTGAATAGTTGACATTGGATAATCATCCCTTTCCCATGAAAATGTAAACTCCTGGGAAACTGCAACAGACACAATCTAATGCAGTGAGCAAAATCCTGCACCTTTATTCATCAATACCATTTCCTATCTCTGTAGAAACTCCCTTCCACTGACAGATTCTGAGATCCATACTCAATCTCAAAAACCACCACAGAAAAGTGACTGCTTATTTTAAACAGTGAATCTGAACTATTTGAAGTTCTGACTCAGACACAGAATCGCAGAAATTTTGACTCTGTGGGATGAAAATTAACAGAATAACTTTGCAACATACAGGGAACATCAATAGGATTTGACCATTTGATCAAGTCATCCCTGATGCTATTAAATTTCAGGGAATACAACCCGAGTTTGTGCAATCTCACTTTGCAATTTAACCCTTGGAATCCAGGTCTCATTCTGACAAAGCTGCGATGCACTCGAACTGTCTAAACTGTCCCTGGAGTGTCGGATTAACCCGGGTCACTCACATACACCCAGGTCAGGTTCAAGACTCACCTGTCTCACTCACTGAGACGCTCCTGTATCACTGGCCTTATTGTAGTCGGATGCCACGTTGGGAGCAGGACAGGTAGACGGGATTAGGATGACTGCTCATGTGGAGGGTAAACATGAGGAATCTATCAGAGAATCAGAACAGATCAGGGAGAATCAAACAAGGAAACTGATGTTCAATTTATTAGGCCTGATTTGAGGATTGTTATTGTTTTGGGCGGGAATGTTGCCAACAAACATTCCCAGAGATGATGCAGCGGGGGCTAGAGACAGAGTAAAGCTCCCTCGATACTGTCCCCATCAAACACTCCCAGGACAGGTACAGCACGGCGTTAGATACAGAGTAAAGCTCCCGCTACACTGTGGCCATCAAACACTCCCAGGGCAGGTACAGCACGGGGTTAGATACAGAGTAAAGCTTCCTCTACACTGTCCCCATCAAACACTCCCAGGACAGGTACAGCACGGGGTTAGATACAGAGTAAAGCTCCCTCTACACTGTGCCAATCATGCACTCCAAGGGAAGGTATAGCACGGGGTTAGATACAGAATAAAGCTCCCTCTACACTGTCCCCATCAAACACTCCCAGGTCAAGTACAGCACGGGGTTAGATACAGAGTAAAGCTCCCTTGATACTGTAACCATCAAACACTCCCAGGACAGGTGCAGCACGGGGTTAGATACAGAGTAAAGCTCCCTCGATATTGTCCCAATCAAACACTCCCAGGACAGGTACAGCACGGGGTTAGAAACAGAGTAAAGGTCACTCGATACTGTCCCCATCAAACACTCCCAGGACAGGTACAGCACGGGGTCAGATACAGAGTAAAGGTCACTCGATACTGTCCCCATCAAACACTCCCAGGACAGGTACAGCACGGGGTTAGATACAGAGTAAATTTCCCTCTAACCTGTCCCCATCAAACACTCCCAGGACTGGTTCAGCACGGGGTTAGATACAGAGTAAAGCTCCCTCTACACTGTCCCCATCAAACACTCCCAGGACAGGTACAGCAAGGGTTAGATACAGAGTAAAGCTCCCTCTACACTGTCCCCATTAAACACATCCAGGACAGATACTGTACAGGGTTAGATACAGAGTAAAGCTCCCTCTATACTGTGCCCATCAAACACTCCCAGGACAGGTACAGCACGGGGTTAGATACAGAGTAAAGCTCCCTCTATACTGTGCCCATCAAACACTCCCAGGACAGGTACAGCACGGGGTTAGAAACAGAGAAAAGGTCACTCGATACTGTCCCCATCAAACACTCCCAGGACAGGTACAGCACGGGGTTAGATACAGAGTAAAGCTCCCTCTACACTGTGCCCATCATGCACTCCAAGGGCAGGTATAGCACGGGGTTAGATACAGAATAAAGCTCCCTCTACACTGTCCCCATCAAACACTCCCAGGTCAAGTACAGCACGGGGTTAGATACAGAGTAAAGCTCCCTTGATACTGTCCCCATCAAACACTCCCAGGACAGGTACAGCACGGGGTTAGATACAGAGTAAAGCTCCCTCGATATTGTCCCAATCAAACACTCCCAGGACAGGTACAGCACGGGGTTAGATACAGAGTAAAGGTCACTCGATACTGTCCCCATCAAACACTCCCAGGACTGGTACAGCACGGGGTTACATACAGAGTAAATTTCCCTCTAACCTGTCCCCATCAAACACTCCCAGGACTGGTTCAGCACGGGGTTAGATACAGAGTAAAGCTCCCTCTACACCGTCCCCATCAAACACTCCCAGGGCAGGTACAGCACAGCGTTAGATACAGAGTAAAGCTCCCTCTACACTGTCCCCATCAAACACTCCCAGGACAGGTACAGCAAGGGTTAGATACAGAGTAAAGCTCCCTCTACACTGTCCCCATCAAACACTTCCAGGACAGATACAGTACAGGGTTAGATACAGAGTAAAGCTCCCTCTATACTGTGCCCATCAAACACTCCCAGGACAGGTACAGCACGGGGTTAGATACAGAGTAAAGCTCCCTCTATACTGTGCCCATCAAACACTCCCAGGACAGGTACAGCACGGGGTTAGAAACAGAGTAAAGCTCCCTCTACACTGTCCCCATCAAACGCTCCCAGGACAGGTACAGCACGGGGTTAGATACAGAGTAAAGCTCCCTCTATACTGTCCCCAACTAACACTCCCAGGACAGGTACAGCACAGGGTTAAATATAGAATTAAGCTCCCTCCATACTGTTCCCATCAAACACTCGCAGAGAGAAATAGAGACTGAGATACGGGTTAAGAAAGGATCTCCATCCTCCCTCACCAACTCTCTCTCATCCATAACTGGAGAGAGCATTGGAATGAGAGAGCACGGGGGGTGGTGGTGGGTGCGATGGTGCAGAGATAGTTTGGGGGGTGGAAGAGAAAGCGTGGGGTTGGCAGAGAGGGTGTGGGCCAAGATGATGATCAGAGAGAGAGTGCATGTGAGAGACAGAGATTGTGTGTGTGAGAGAGAGATGGTGTGTGTGCGTGGGAGATTGTGTGTGCAAGAGATAGAGTGTGAGAGTGAGCGTGTGAGAGGGATTGTGAAAGAGCGATTGCTTGTGAAAGGGAGAGAGTGAGAGAGAGTTGGAGTGAGAGGGTGAGAGAGTGCGGATGAGAGTGAGAGAGCTTTTGGGTGAGAGGTTTGGAGTGATAGGGAGGGAGAGTTGGGGTGAGAGAGTGGGGAAGGGAGGGAGAGAGGTTAGGGGTGAGAGGGAGAGAGGGTTGGGGTGAGAGAGAGAGTGAGTTGGGGTATGAGGGTGGGAGGTTTGGAGTGAGAGGGAGAGACTGTTGGGGTGAGAGGGAGAGAGAGTTGGGGTGAGTGGGAGAGCGGGTTGTGGTGAGAGGGAGAGAGGGTTGCATTGAGAGGGAGAGAAGTTTGGGGTGAGTGGGAGAGAGTTTTGGTGAGAGTTAGAGAGGGTTGTGCTGTGAGGTTGAGAGAGTTGGGGTGAGAGGGAGAGAGTGTTGGGGTGAGAGGGAGAGAACGATGGGGTGAGAGGGAGAGAGGTTTGGGGTGAGAGGGAGAGAAGGATGGGGTGAGAGGGAGAGAGGGTTGGGTGAGAGGGAGAGAGGCTTGGTGTAAGAGGGAATGAGGAGTTGGTGAGAGTGAGAGAGAGTTGGGTGGAGAGGGTGAGAGAGTGGGGATGAGAGTGAGAGAGCTTTTGGGTGAGTGGTTCGGGGTGATAGGGAGAGAGTGTTGGGGTAGGAGGTAGAGTGGGTGGGAGTGATAGGGAGAGAGAGTTGGGGAGATTGGGAGAGAGAGTTGGGGTGAGAGGGAGATAGAGTTTGGGTGAGAGGGAGATAATGTTGGGGTGAGAGGGAGAGTGGGGATGAGATGGTGAGTTGGTTGGTATGAGAGGGAGAATGGGTTGTGTTGAGAGGCAGAGAGGGTTGGAGTGAGAGGGAATGAGGGTTGGGGTGAGAGGGAATGAGGGTTGGGGTGAGAGGGAGACAGTGTTGGGGTGAGAGGGAGACAGTGTGGGGGTGAGAGAGAGACAGTGTTGGGGTGAGAGGGAGACAGTGTTGGGGTGAGTGGGAGACAGTGTTGGGGTGAGGGGGAGAGAGTGTTGGGGTGAGAGTGAGACAGTATTGGGGTGAGAGGGAGACAGTGTTGGGGTGAGAGGGAGACAGTGTTGGGGTGAGAGGGAGACAGTGTTGGGGTGAGAGGGAGACAGTGTTGGGGTGAGAGGGAGACAGTGTTGGGGTGAGAGGGAGACAGTGTTGGGGTGAGAGGGAGACAGTGTTGGGGTGAGAGGGAGACAGTGTTGGGGTGAGAGGGAGACAGTGTTGGGGTGAGAGGGAGACAGTGTTGGGGTGAGAGGGATACAGTGTTGGGGTGAGAGGGAGACAGTGTTGGGGTGAGAGGGAGACAGTGTTGGGGTGAGAGGGAGACAGTGTTGCGGTGAGAGGGAGACAGTGTTGGGGTGAGAGGAAGACAGTGTTGGGGTGAGAGGGAGACAGTGTTGGGGTGAGAGGGAGACAGTGTTGGGGTGAGAGGGAGACAGTGTTGGGGTGAGAGGGAGACAGTGTTGGGGTGAGAGGGAGACAGTGTTGGGGTGAGAGGGAGACAGTGTTGGGGTGAGAGGGAGACAGTGTTGGGGTGAGAGGGAGACAGTGTTGGGGTGAGAGGGAGACAGTGTTGGGGTGAGAGGGAGACAGTGTTGGGGTGAGAGGGAGAGAGTGTTGGAGTGAGAGGGAGAGAGAGTGGGGATGAGATGATGAGATGGTTGGTGTGAGAGGGTGGATGGGGTGTGTTGAGAGGTAGAGAGGGTTGGAGTGAGAGGGAATGAGGGTTGGGGTGAGAGGGAGCGAATATTGGGGTGAGAGGGAGAGTGGGTTGGGGTGAGAGGTAGATTATGTTGGGGTGAGATGGAGAGATTGTTGGGGTGAGAGGGAGAGTGGGTTGGGGTGAGAGGGAGAGTGGGTTGGGGTGAGAGGGAGAGTGGGTTGGGGTGTGAGGGAGAGTGGGTTGGGGTGAGAGGGAGAGTGGGTTGGGGTGAGAGGGAGAGTCGGTTGGGGTGAGAGGGAGAGTGGGTTGGGGTGAGAGGGAGAGTGGGTTGGGGTGAGAGGGAGAGTGGGTTGGGGTGAGAGGGAGAGTGGGTTGGGGTGAGAGGGAGAGTGGGTTGGGGTGAGAGGGAGAGTGGGTTGGGGTGTGAGGGAGAGTGGGTTGGGGTGAGAGGGAGAGTGGGTTGGGGTGAGAGGGAGAGTGGGTTGGGGTGAGAGGGAGAGTGGGTTCGGGTGAGAGGGAGAGTGGGTTGGGGTGAGAGGGAGAGAGGGTTGGGGTGAGAGGGAGAGTGGGTTGGGGTGAGAGGGAGAGTGGGTTGGGGTGAGAGGGAGAGAGGTTTGGGGTGAGAGGGAGAGTGGTTTGGGGTGAGAGGGAGAGTGGGTTGGGGACTGCGATTACTGCCAGTGTTTTGGGGGTCTGTGTGAGATCAGGGTTTGGAACTGGGGTAACACAACCAACAGGGGAAAGAAATATAAATTTATTATTAAGCCAAAAATAAAGACAGGCCCTTGTTGAGACCATGTCTGTCCTGGGATTAACCCTCAGTGGACAGGAGCTGCAAATGGTACTGTGTTGTTATTAACATTCAATGGACAGGATCAGCAAGGGGTCCTGTCTGGAAAGAGAGAGGGAGAGGGAAAGCTGGAGTGACAGAGACAGGGAAATGCTACCCCCTCCCCCAGAAACGTCGTGTGTTCCCTGTTGCAGTTCAGGAAAAGCTGCAGGCCGTTTCTGCACAGGGGGATCCCACAGGAAGCAATGTAATGCTATCCGGATGGGAACAGGGAGACACATTTCTTTCCCCAGCCTCATGCCTGCTGTAACCCTCCCTCTTCCCCCTCTCCCCCCCACCCCGGGCACCACGTGTGCTCTGAGTCCGGACACATCCCCAGAAAGGTCTAAACTCCTTCTCGTCAAACCGGGAACAAGCTGCTGCTTCCTGGGGGAGACTTTTTGAAATCTCCGTCCCAGCATCAATTTTTACAAACCAGGCGTCCCCGGGAGGGTGTGACTGAGGCTTTTCTGCAGAGACTGGGAGCTGGGCACTGACTCCACACTGGAGACCCTCCCCTAACCCCCCCCAGACCCTGTGTCTCTTCCTCACCCTCAACCCCCTGCCTCTGTTTCACTGTCTTTTCCTGTTTCCCTCAATCTCCCCCCTCTCTCTCTGTTGTAACGTAGGGACACATCCTAGAGAGACTGAATTCAAAAGATGTTCCACCTCCAAATTCATCGCCCTGCCTAAAACACCAGCATTATTCAGGAATTAGCACAAACTTTTACACACTCTCACAGTTAGGACTTGGTAAAAGGCTCCTAAGGGACAGGAAATGAGGCCAATCAGCACATTTTTAATAAATTAACTGGTTGTGGCACAGTATGAAACACTGCAGGGAATTTGTGCACAGCATGATCCCACAAGGTGCAGCCACCTCTGTTCAGCACTTATTAAATGGGGCAATATTTACACAGAGAGAGGCAGCAAGTTGGAGAGGCGCTAAGACAGTGAAGATCCCCGACCATTTCAGAACCTCAGAAAGACTGAGCGCTTTGCAGTGAAAGAATGAATGTTTAAAATGCTCTCATTGTTAGTGAGTCACTTACTTCACTGTCCCTGGATTCATTTTCGCAATTCGGCCTTTTCTAAAAGATGTGACTGGGAGCTGGGCAGAGTCTACACATTGGAGACCCCCAGATCCTGTGTCTATTCACACCCCCTCCTCTTGTTTTGCTACCTCAGCCCCTCTGTTTCAACCCTCTTTCCAGACATTAAGGCAAACTTGTAGCATTCTAAACTATTATCTTAAATTGTTAATAAATACTGAGAAACAGACACAGACACGGGCTTTGCAGCAGCAGAAAGAATGTCAATCATTCCATCCCGGGGGTTTTTACTTCCAGATTCAGTTTTAGAAAATTCAGAATTCAAATTCACAACAGCAAAGTGTGGGACTGAAGGCCCGGATCCTTCAATATTCCAGGGAATACACGTGGAATTTATGTCTCCATACCTGTGTCTCTGTCACATTTAAAATACTAATGTTACATGAGTCAACTCTGTCTTAAGTGTCCCAGTGCTGTGGGGACATAAAATGGCCACTGTGAACAAACCTAAAATGGCTGCCTGGTGTTTGTAGACTAGATTCTCAGAGGAAGAGATTCAGGGAGAGAGGGAAAGAGAGCTGGGTAAGTGAGTGAGATAGAGAGAGGAGATCAAGCGATAAAAAAGTGATGACTTGAGAGAGAGAGATGAAGAGAGGGGAGGGAGTTAGGGTAAAGATATGGGGTGAGTTAGAGAAGCAGAGAAATGTATAGAGTGGCAGAGAGATGGGTTGGGAGAGGGAGAGAAGGAACGAGACAGGATGACAGAAAGAGAAAGTGTAGGGGGCAACTGGAAATGTTCAAAAATGTGTTAACATTATTGAGTGTAAAGAACAATATCCTGTGAGATATCCCTTCTCCACCTTAAAATTGGAGGGAGAGCCTTTAACCAACTTTAAGATGGGGGGAGACCCCTTCCTCAACTTGTGATGAGGAAGTGCTGGAATCTAATCTAGGGGTTTGTGGGGTTTATATATAGAATAAGAGATACCCAGGAGTGAGTTACAGACTGGAATCTAATCGAGGGGTTCGGGGTGGTTTATATATAGAATAAAAGATCCCCGGGAGTGAGTTACAGACTGGAATCTAATCGAGGGGTTCGGGGTGGTTTATATATAGAATAAAAGATCCCCGGGAGTGAGTTACAGACTGGAATCTAATCGAGGGGTTCGGGGTGGTTTATATATAGAATAAAAGATACCCGGGAGTGAGTTACAGACTGGAATCTAATCGAGGGGCTCGGGTGGATTATATATAGAATAACAGATACCCAGGAGTGAGTTACAGACTGGAATCTAATCGAGGGTTTCGGGGTGGATTATATATAGAATAACAGATACCCGGGAGTGAGTTACAGACTGGAATCTAATCGAGGGGTTCGGGATGGATTATATATAGAATAACAGATACCCGGGAGAGAGTTACAGACTGGAATCTAATCGAGGGGTTTGGGGTGGTTTATATCTTGAATAACAGATACCCGGGAGTGAGTTACAAACTGGAATCTAATCGAGGACTTCAGGGGGTTTATTTATAAAACAACAGATACCCGGGAGAGAGTTACAGACTGCAATCTAATCGAAAGGGTCGGGGTGTTTTATATATATAATAACAGATACCTGGGAGTGAGTTACAGGCTGGAATCTAAACGAGGGGTTCGGGGTGGTTTATATATATAATAACAGATACCCGGAGTGAGTTACAGGCTGGAATCTAAAAGAGGGGTTCGAGGTGGATTATATATAGAATAACAGATACCCGTGATGGAGTTACAGACTGGGATTGAATTGATGGGTTTGGTGGGTATATATATATATAGGCTGATAGATACCCGGGAATGAGTAACAGATTCGAATCTAATGGAGGATTTTTGGGATGGTTTAAATAAAGAAAATCAGATACCTGAGAGTGAGTTATAGACTGGAATCTGATCAAGAGTTTCGGGGATTTATAAATAGAATCACAGATACCCGAGGGTGAGTTACAGACTGGAATCTAATCGAGAGTTTCGGGGATTTATAAATAGAATCACTGATAGGCGAGAGTGAGTTACAGACTGGAATCTAATCTAGGGGTTTGCTGGGTTTATATATAGAATATCTGATACCCGGGAGTGGGTAACCTCTACACTTTCCCCATCAAACACTCCCAGGGCAGGTAAAGCACTGGGTTAGATACAGAGTAAAGCTCCCTCTACACTGTCCCCATCAAACACTCCCAGGACAGGTAAAGCAAGGGGTTAGATACAGAGTAAAGCTCCCTCTACACTGTCCCCATCAAACACTCCCATGACAGGAACAGGACAGGGTTAGATACAGAGTAAAGCTCCCTCTACACTGTTCCCATCAAACACTCCCAGGACAGGAACTGGACAGGGTTAGATACAGAGTAAAGCAACCTCTACACTTTCCCCATCAAACACTCCCAGGGCAGTTAAAGCACTGGGTTAGATACAGCGTAAAGCTCCCACTACACTGGCTCCATCATACACTCCCAGGGCAGGTACAGCACGGGGTTAGATACAGAGTAAATCTCCCTCTAACATGTCCCCATCAGACACTCCGAGGACTGGTACAGCACAGTGTTAGATACAGAGTAAAGCTCCCTCTACACTGTCCCCATCAAGCACTCACAGGGCAGGTACAGGTCAGGGTTAGATACAGAGTAAATCACCCTCATCACCGTCCCCATCAAACACTCCCAGGGCAGGTACAGCACGGGGTTAGATACAGAGTTAAGCTTCCTCTACGCTGTCCCCATCAAACACTACCTGGACAGGTACAGCACGGGGTTATATACAGAGGAAAACTCCCTCTAAACTGTCCCCATCAAACACTCCCAGGACAGGTACAGCATGGGGTTAGATACAGAGTAAAGCTACCTCTACACCGTCCCCATCAAACACTCCCAGGACAGGTACAGCACGGGGTTAGATACATCGTAAAGCATCCTCTACACTGACGCCATCAAACACTCCCAGGAAGGGTACAGCACGGAGTTAGATAAAGATTAAATCTCCCTCTACAACGCCCCCATCAAACACTCCCAGGACAGGTACAGCACAGGGTTGGATACAGAGTAAAACTCCCTCTCCACTGTCCCCAACAAACACTCCAAGGACAGAAACAGGACAGGGTTAGATACAGAGTAAACCTCCCTCTGCACTGTCCCCATCAAACACTCCCTGGACAGAAACAGGACAGGGTTAGATACAAAGTAAAGTTCCCTCTATACTGTCCCCATCAAACACTCCCAGGACAGGAACAGGACAGGGTTAGATACAGAGTAAAGCTCCCTCTACACTTTCCCCATAAAACACTCCCAGGGCAGGTAAAGCACTGGGTTAGATATAGAATAAAGATCCCTCTACACTGTCTTCATCAAACACTCCCAGGACTGGTACAGCACAGGGTTAGATACAGAGTAAAGCTCCCTCTATACTCTCCCCATCAAACACTCCCAGGACTGGTACAGCACGGGGTTAGATACAGAGTAAAGCTCCCACTACACTGTCCCCATCAACACTCCCAGGACAGGAACAGGACAGGGTTAGATACAGAGTTAAGCTACCTCGACACTTTCCCCATCAAACACTCCCAGGGCAGGTGAAGCACTGGGTTAGATAAAGAGTAAAGCTCCCTCTACACTGTATCGATCAAACACTCCCAGGAGTGGTACAGCAAAGGGTTAGATACAGAGTAAATCTCCCACAATACTGTCCCCATCATACACTCCCAGGACTGGTACAGCATGGGGTTAGATACAGAGTAAAGCTCCCTCTAACCTGTCCCCATCAAAAACTCCCAGGGCTGGTACAGGACAGGGTTATATACATAGTAAATCTCCCTCAATACTGTCCCCATCAAACATTCCCAGGACAGGTACAGCACGGGGTTAGATACAGAGTAAATCTCCCACGATACTGTCCCCATCAAACACTCCCAGGAAAGGTACAGCACAGGGTTAGATACAGATTAAAGGTCCCTCTACACCGTCCCCATCAAACACTCCCAGGGCAGGTACAGCACGTGGTTAGATACAGAATAAAGCTCCCTCTGCACTGTGCCCATCAAACTCTCCCAGGACAGGTACAGCACGTGGTTAGATACAGAATAAAGCTCCCTCTGCACTGTCCTCATCAAACACTCCCAGGGCAAGTACAGCACGGGGTTAGATACAGAGTAAAGCTCCCTCTATACTGGCCCCATCAAACACTCCCAGGACAGGTACAGCACAGAGTTAGATACAGAGTAAAGCTTCCTCTACACTGTCCCCATCAATCACTCCCAGGACAGGTAAAGCACGGGGTAAGATACAGAGTAAAGCTCCCTCTATAATGTCCCCCTTAAACATTCCCTGGACAGGTACAGCACAGAGTTAGATACAGAGTAAAGCTTCCTCTACACTGTCCCCATCAATCACTCCCAGGACAGGTAAAGCACGGGGTAAGATACAGAGTAAAGCTCCCTCTATACTGTCCCCATCAATCACTCCCAGGACAGGTAAAGCACGGGGTAAGATACAGAGTAAAGCTCCCTCTATACTGTCCCCATCAAACACTCCCAGGACAGGAACAGGACAGGGTTAGATACAGAGTAAAGCTCCCTCTATACTGTCCACATCAAACACTCCCAGGACAGGAACAGCACAGAGTTAGATACACAGTAAAGCTTCCTCTACACTGTACCCATCAAACACTCCCAGGACAGGTAAAGCACTGGGTTAGATACAGAGTGAAACTTCCTCTACACTGTCCCAATCAAACACTCCCAGGACAAGTACAGCGATGGTATAGATACAGAGTAAAGTTACCTCAACACTGTCCCCATCAAACACTCCCAGGACAGGTAAAGCACTGGGTTAGATATAGAGTAAAGCTCCCTCTACATTGTCTCCATCAAACACTCCCAGGACAAGTACAGCACGCGGGTAGATACAGAGTAAAGCTCCCTCTACACTGTCCCCATCAAACACTCCCAGGACAGGAACAGGACAGGGTTAGATACAGTGCGAAGCTCCCTCTATACTGTCCCCATCAAACACTCCCAGGACAGGAACAGGACAGGGTTAGATACAGAGTAAAGCTACCTCTACACTGTCCCCATCAAACACTCCCAGGACATGTACAGCACGGGGTTAGATACAGAGTAAAGCTCCCTCGATACTGTCCCCATCAAACACTCCCAGGACAGGTACGGCACGGGGTTAGATACAGAGTAAAGCTCACTCTACACTGTCCCCATCAAACACTCCTAGGACAGGAACAGGACAGGGTTTGATACAGAGTAAAGCTCCCTCTAGACTGTACCCATCAAACACTCCCAGGGCAGCTACAGCACGGGGTTAGATACAGAATAAAGCTCCCTCTGCACTGTCCCCATCAAACAATCCGAGGGCAAGCACAGCACGGGGTTAGATGCAGAGTAAAGCTCCCTCTATACTGTCCCCATCAAACACTCCCAGGACAGGTACAGCACGGGGTTAGATACAGAGTAAAGCTCCCTCTACACTGTCCCCATCAAACGCTCCCAGGACAGGTACAGCACGGGATTAGAAACAGAATAAAGCTCCCTCTGTACTATCCCCATCAAACACTCCCAGGGAAAGTACAGCACGGGGTTAGATACAGAGTAAAGCTTCCACTACACTGTCCCCATCAAACACTCCCAGGACAGGTACAGCACGGGGTTAGATACAGAGTAAAGCTCCCTCTACACTGTCACCATCAAACACTTCCAGGACAGGAACAGGACAGGGTTAGATACAGAGTAAAACTCCCTCTACACTGTGCCCATCAAACACTCCCTGGGCAGGTACAGCATGCGGTTATATACAGAATTAAGCTCCCTCTGCACTGTCCCCATCAAACACTCCAAGGGCAAGCACAGCACAGAGATAGATACAGAATAAAGCTTCCTCTACACTGTCCCCATCAAACACTCCCATGACTGGTAAAACACTGGGTAAGATACAGAGTAAAGCTTCCTCTACACTGTCCCAATCAAACACTCCCAGGACAGGAACAGGACAGGGTTAGAAACAGAGTAAAGGTCCCCCTATGCTGTCCACATCAAACACTCCCAGGACAGGTACAGCACAGAGTTAGATACAGACTAAAGCTTCCTCTACACTGTCCCCATCAAACACTGCCGGGGCAGCTAAAGCACTGGGTTAGATACAGTGTAAATCTCCCACTAACCTGTCCCCATCAATCACTCCCAGGACTGGTACAGCACAGGGTTAGATACAGAGTAATGCTCCATCTACACAGTCCAAATCAAACACTCCCAGGACAGGAACAGGACAGGGTTAGATACATAGTAAAACTCCCTCTACACTGTCTCCATGAAACACTCCCAGGAGTGGTACAGCACAGGGTTAGATACAGAGTAAAGCTCCCTCTTCACTGTCCCCATCAAACACTCCCAGGACAGGTACATCACGGGGTTAGATACAGAGTAAACCTCCCTCTATACTCACCCCATCAAACACTCCCAGGACTGGTACAGCACGGGGTTAGATACAGAGAAAAGCTCCCCCTACACTGTGGCCATGATACACTCCCAGGGCAGGTAAAGCACTAGGTTAGATACAGAGTAAATCTCCCTCTACACAGTCTCCATCAAACACTCCCAGGACTGGTACCACACAGGGTTAGATACAGAGTAAAGCTCCCTCTATATTCTCCACATGAAACACTCCCAGGACAGGTAATGCACTGGGTTAGATACAGAGTAAAGCTCCCTCAACACTGTCCCCATCAACCACTCCCAGGACAGGTACAGCACGGTGTTAGATACAGAGTAAATCTCCGTCTACACCGTCCCCATCAAACACTCCCAGGGCAGGAAAAGCACTGGGTTAGATAGAGAGTAAATCTCCCTCAATAATGTCCCCATCAAACACTCCCAGGACAGGTACAGCACGGGGTTAGATACAGAGTACAGCTCCCTCGATACTGTCCCCATCAAACACTCCCAGGGCAGGTACAGCACGGCGCTAGATACAGTGTAAAGCTCCCTCGATACTGTCCCCATCACACACTCCCAGGACAGGTACAGCACGGGGTTAGATACAGAGTAAAGCTCCCTCTACACTGGGCCCCTCAGTTCCTCTCAGGATTTGACCATTTGATCATGTCACCCCGGATGCTACTAAATTTCAAGGAATACAACCCGTGTTTGTGCAATCTCACTTTGCAATTTAACCCTTGGAATCCAGGTCTCATTCTGGCAAAGCTGTGATGCACTCGAACTGTCTAAACTGTCCCTGGAGTGTCGGATTAACCCGGGTCACTCACATACACCCAGGTCAGGTTAAAGACTCACCTGTCTCACTCGCTGAGACGCTCCTGTATCACTGGCCTTATTGTAGTCGGATGCCGCGTTGGGAGCAGGACAGGTAGACGGGATTAGGATGACTGCTCATGTGGAGGGTAAACATGAGGAATCTATCAGAGAATCAGAACAGACCAGGGAGAATCAAACAAGGAAACTGATGTTCAATTTATTAGGCCTGATTTGTGGATTGTTTTTGTTTTGGGCGAGAATGTTGCCAACAAACATTCCCAGAGATGATGCAGCAGGGGCTAGATACAGAGTAAAGCTCCCTCGATACTGTCCCCTTCAAACACTCCCAGGACAGGTACAGCACGTGGTTAGATACAGAGTAAAGCTCCCTCGATACTGTCCCCATCAAACACTCCCAGGACAGGTACAGCACAGGGTTAGATACAGAGTAAAGCTCCCTCGATATTGTCCCCATCAAGCACTCCCAGGACAGGTACAGCACGGGGTTAGATACAGAGTAAAGTTCCCTCGATACTGTCCCCATCAAACACTCCCAGGACAGGTACAGCACGAGGTTAGGTACAGAGTAAAGCTCCCACTACACTGTCCCCATCAAACACTCCCAGGACAGGAACAGGACAGGGTTAGATACAGAGTAAAGCTACCTCTACACTTTCCCCATCTAACACACCCAAGGCAGGTACAGCAAGGGGCTAGATAGAGAGTAAAGCTCCATCGATACTGTCCCAAACAAACACTCCCAGGACAGGTCCACCACGGGATTAGATACAGAGTAAAGCTCCCGCTACACTGTGCCCACCATACACGCCAAGGGCAGGTACAGCACGGGGTTAGATACAGAGTAAAGATCCCTCGAACCTGGCCCCATCAAACACTCACAGGACTGGTACAGCCCGTGGTTAGATACAGAGTAAAGCTCCCTCTTCACTGTCCCCATCAAGCAGTCGCAGGGTAGGTATAGGATGGGGTTAGATACAGAGTAAAGCTCCATCGATACTGTCCCGATCAAACACTCCCAGGACAGGTACAGCACAGGGTTAGATAAAGAGTAAAGCTTCCTCTACACTGTGCCCATCAAACACTCCCAGGACAGGTAAAGCACTGGGTTAGATAAAGAGTAAAGCTCCCTCTACACTGTCCCCATCAAACACTTCCAGGACAGGTAAAGCACTGGGTTAGATAAAGAGTAAAGCTCCCTCTACACTGTCCCAATCAAACAATCCCAGGACAGGTACAGCACGGGGCTAGATACAGAGTAAACCACCATCTACACTGTCCCCATCAAACACTCCCAGGACAGGTACTGCACAGGGTTAGATACAGAGTAAAGCTTCCTCTACACTGTCCCCATCAAACACTCCCAGGGCAGGTAAAGCAATGGCTTAGATATAGAGTAAAGCTCCCTCGATACTGTCCCCATCAAACACTCCCAAGACAGGTACAGCACGGGGTTAGATACAGAGTAAAGCTCCCTCTACACTGTCCCCATCAAACACTCCCAGGACAGGGACAGCACAGAGTTAGATACAGAGTAAAGCTCCCTCTACACTGTCCCCATCAAACACTCCCAGGACAGGTAAAGCACTGGGTAAGATACAGAGTAACGCTCCCTCTACACTGTCCCCATCAAACACTCCCAGGACAGGTACAGCACGGGGATAGATAGAGAGTAAAGCTCCCACTACACTGTCCCCATCAAACACACCCAGGACAGTCACTGGACAGAGTTAGATACAGAGTAACGCTCCCTCTACACTGTCCCCATCAAACACTCCCAGGGCAGGTACAGCACGGGGTTAGATACAGAGTAAAGCTCCCCCTACACTGTGCCCATTATACACTCCCAGGGCAGGTACAGCACGGGGTTAGATACAGAGTATAGCTCCCCCTACACTGTGCCCATTATACACTCCCAGGGCAGGTACAGCACGGGGTTAGATACAGAGGAAAGCTCCCTGAACACTGTCCCCATCAAACACTCCCAGGGCAGGTACAGGACAGGTTTATATACAGAGTAAAGCTCCCTCTAAACTGTCCCCATCAAACACTCCCAGGACAGGTACAGCATGGGGTGAGATACAGAGTAAATCTCCCTCTACACGGTCCCAATCAAACACACCCAGGGCAGGTACAGCACGGGGTTAGATACAGATAAAGCTCCCTATACACTGTGCCAATCAAACACTCCCAGGGCAGGTACAGCACGTGTTTAGATACAGAATAAAGGTCACTCTGCACTGTCCCCATCAAACACTCCCAGGATAAGTACAGCATGGGGTTAGAGACAGAGTAAAGTTCCCTCTATACTGTCCCCATCAAACACTCACAGGACTGGTAAAACACAGGGTTAGATACAGAGTAAAGCTCCCTCTGCACTGTCCCCATCAAACACTCCCTGGACAGGAACAGGACAGGGTTAGATACAGAGTAAATCTACATCTACACTTTCCCCATCAAACAATCCGAGGGCCGGTAATGCACTGGGTTAGATACAGAGTACATCTCCCTCTACACTGTCTCCATCAAACACTCCCCGGACTGGTACAGAACAGGGTTAGATACAGAGTAAACCTCCCTCTATACTCGCCCCATCAAACACTCCCAAGAATGGTACAGCACGGGGTTAGATACAGAGTAAAGCTCCCACTACACTGTCTCCATCAAACACTCCCAGGACTGGTACAGCTCAGGGTTAGGTACAGAGTAAAGCTTCCTCTATACTGTCCCCATCAAACACACCCAGGACTGGTACAGCACGGGGTTAGATACAGAGGAAAGCTCCCCCAACACTTTGCCCATCATACACTCCCAGGGCAGGTACAGCACGGGGTTAGATAAAGAGTAAATCTCCCTCTAACCTGTCCACATCAAACACTCCCAGGATGGTACAGCAAGGGGTTAGATACAGAGTAAAGCTCCCTCTACACCGTCCCCATCAAACACTCCCAGGACAGGTACAGCACAGTATTAGATACAGCGTAAAGCTCCCACTACCCTGACCCCATCAAACAGTCCCAGTACAGGTACGGCACGGGGTTAGATACAGAGTAGAGATCCATCTGCACTGTCCCCATCAAACACTCCCTGGACAGGAACAGGACAGGGTTAGATACAGAGTAAAGCTCCCTCTATACTCTCCCCATCAAACACTCCCAGGACTGGTACAGCACGGGGTTAAATACAGAGTAAAGCTCCCGCTACACTGTCCCCATCAAACACTCCCAGGGCTGGTACAGCTCAGGGTTAGATGAAGAGTAGAGCTCCCTCTGCACTGTCCCCATCAAACACTCCCTGGACAGGAACAGGACAGGGTTAGATACAGAGTAAATCTCCCTATATACTGACCCAATCAAACACTCACAGGACTCGTACAGCACGGAGTAAGATACAGAGTAAAGCTCCCCCAACACTGTGCCCATCATACACTCCCAGGGATGGTAAAGCACGGGGCAAGATACAGAGTAATGATCCATCGATACTCTCCCCATCAAACACTCCCAGGACTGGTACAGCACGGGGTTAGATACAGAGTAAAGCTCCCGCTACACTGAGCCCATCATACACTCCAAGGGCAGGTACAGCACGGGGTTAGATACAGAGTAAAGATCCCTCTAACCTGGCCCCATCAAACACTCACAGGACTGGTACAACACAGGGTTAGATACAGAGTAAAGCTCCCTCTACACTGTCCCCATCAAACACACCCAAGACAGGTACAGCACGGGGTAAGATACAGAGTAAAGCTCCCTCTGCACTGTCCCCATCAAACACTCCCTGGACAGGAACAGGGCAGGGTTAGATACAAGGTAAAGCTCCCTCTATACTGTCCCCATCAAACACTCCCAGGACAGGAACAGGACAGGGTTAGATACAGAGTAAATCTACCTCTACACTTTCCCCATCAAACACTCCGAGGGCAGGTAATGCACTGGGTTAGATACAGAGTAAAGCTCCCTCTACACTGTCTCCATCAAACACTCCCAGGACAGGACCAGGACAGTCTTAGATACAGAGTAAAGCTCCCTCTATACTGTTCCCATCAAAAACTCCCAGGACAGCAACAGGACTGGGTTAGATACAGATTAAAGCTACCTCTACACATTCCCCATCAATCACTCCCAGGGCAGGTAAAGCACTGGCTTAGATACAGAGTAAAGCTCCCTCGATATTGTCCCCATCAAACACTCCCAGGACAGGTACAGCACGGGGTAAAATACAGAGTAAAGCTACCTCTACACTATCCCCATAAAACACTCCCAGGGCATGTACGGCACGGGGCTAGATACAGAGTAAATCTCCCTGGATACTGTCCCCATCAAACACTCCCAGGACAGGTACAGCACGGGGTTAGATACAGAGTAAAGCTCCCTCTACACTGTGCCCATCAAACACTCCCAGGGCAGGTACAGCACGGAGTTAGATACAGAATACAGCTCCCACTGCACTGTCCCCATCAAACACTCCCAGGGCATGTACAGCACGGGGTTAGATACAGAGTAAAGCTCCCTCTATACTGTCCCCATCAACCACTCCCAGGACAGGAACTGGACAGGGTAAGATACAGAGTAAAGCTACCTCTACACTTTCCCCATCTAACACTCCCAGGGCAGCTAAAGCACTGGGTTAGATACAGAGTAAAGCTCCCTCTATACTGTCCCCATCAACCACTCCCAGGACAGGAACTGGACAGGGTAAGATACAGAGTAAAGCTACCTCTACACTTTCCCCATCTAACACTCCCAGGGCAGCTAAAGCACTGGGTTAGATACAGAGTAAATCTCCCTCTACACTGTCTCCATCAAACACTCACAGGACTGGTAGCACAGGGTTAGATACAGAGTAAAGCTCCCTCTATACTGTCCCCATCAAACAATCCGAGGGCAAGCACAGCACAGGGTTAGATGCAGAGTAAAGCTCCCTCTATACTGTCCCCATCAAACACTCCCAGGACAGGTACAGCACGGGGTTAGATACAGAGTAAAGCTCCCTCTACACTGTCCCCATCAAACGCTCCCAGGACAGGTACAGCACGGGGTTAGATACAGAGTAAAGCTCCCTCTATACTGTCCCCAACTAACACTCCCAGGACAGGTACAGCACAGGGTTAAATATAGAATTAAGCTCCCTCCATACTGTTCCCATCAAACACTCGCAGAGAGAAATAGAGACTGAGAAACGGGTTAAGAAAGGATCTCCATCCTCCCTCACCAACTCTCTCTCATCCATAACTGGAGAGAGCATTGGAATGAGAGAGCACGGGGGGTGGTGGTGGGTGCGATGGTGCAGAGATAGTTTGGGGGGTGGAAGAGAAAGCGTGGGGTTGGCAGAGAGGGTGTGGGCCAAGATGATGATCAGAGAGAGAGTGCATGTGAGAGACAGAGATTGTGTGTGTGAGAGAGAGATGGTGTGTGTGCGTGGGAGATTGTGTGTGCAAGAGATAGAGTGTGAGAGCGAGCGTGTGAGAGGGATTGTGAAAGAGCGATTGCTTGTGAAAGGGAGAGAGTGAGAGAGAGTTGGAGTGAGAGGGTGAGAGAGTGCGGATGAGAGTGAGAGCGCTTTTGGGTGAGAGGTTTGGAGTGATAGGGAGGGAGAGTTGGGGTGAGAGAGTGGGGAAGGGAGGAAGAGAGGTTAGGGGTGAGAGGGAGAGAGGGTTGGGGTGAGAGAGAGAGTGAGTTGGGGTATGAGGGTGGGAGGTTTGGAGTGAGAGGGAGAGACTGTTGGGGTGAGAGGGAGAGAGAGTTGGGGTGAGTGGGAGAGCGGGTTGTGGTGAGAGGGAGAGAGGGTTGCATTGAGAGGGAGAGAAGTTTGGGGTGAGTGGGAGAGAGTTTTGGTGAGAGTTAGAGAGGGTTGTGCTGTGAGGTTGAGAGAGTTGGGGTGAGAGGGAGAGAGTGTTGGGGTGAGAGGGAGAGAACGATGGGGTGAGAGGGAGAGAGGTTTGGGGTGAGAGGGAGAGAAGGATGGGGTGAGAGGGAGAGAGGGTTGGGTGAGAGGGAGAGAGGGTTGGTGTAAGAGGGAATGAGGAGTTGGTGAGAGTGAGAGAGAGTTGGGTGGAGAGGGTGAGAGAGTGGGGATGAGAGTGAGAGAGCTTTTGGGTGAGTGGTTCGGGGTGATAGGGAGAGAGTGTTGGGGTAGGAGGTAGAGTGGGTGGGAGTGATAGGGAGAGAGAGTGGGGGAGATTGGGAGAGAGAGTTGGGGTTAGAGGGAGATAGAGTTTGGGTGAGAGGGAGATAATGTTGGGGTGAGAGGGAGAGTGGGGATGAGATGGTGAGTTGGTTGGTATGAGAGGGAGAATGGGTTGTGTTGAGAGGCAGAGAGGGTTGGAGTGAGAGGGAATGAGGGTTGGGATGAGAGGGAGACAGTGTTGGGGTGAGAGGGAGACAGTGTTGGGGTGAGAGGGAGACAGTGTTGGGGTGAGAGGGAGACAGTGTTGGGGTGAGAGGGAGACAGTGTTGGGGTGAGAGGGAGACAGTGTTGGGGTGAGAGGGAGACAGTGTTGCGGTGAGAGGGAGACAGTGTTGCGGTGAGAGGGAGACAGTGTTGGGGTGAGAGGGAGACAGTGTTGGGGTGAGAGGGAGACAGTGTTGGGGTGAGAGGGAGACAGTGTTGGGGTGAGAGGGAGACAGTGTTGGGGTGAGAGGGAGACAGTGTTGGGGTGAGAGGGAGACAGTGTTGGGGTGAGAGGGAGACAGTGTTGGGGTGAGAGGGAGACAGTGTTGGGGTGAGAGGGAGACAGTGTTGGGGTGAGAGGGAGAGAGTGTTGGAGTGAGAGGGAGAGAGAGTGGGGATGAGATGATGAGATGGTTGGTGTGAGAGGGTGAATGGGGTGTGTTGAGAGGTAGAGAGGGTTGGAGTGAGAGGAAATGAGGGTTGGGGTGAGAGGGAGAGAATATTGAGGTGAGAGGGACAGAGTGTTGGGGTGAGAGGTAGATTATGTTGGGGTGAGATGGAGAGAGTGTTGGGGTGAGAGGGAGAGTGGGTTGGGGTGAGAGGGAGAGTGGGTTGGGGTGTGAGGGAGAGTGGGTTGGGGTGAGAGGGAGAGTGGGTTGGGGTGAGAGGGAGAGTGGATTGGGGTGAGAGGGAGAGTGGGTTGGGGTGAGAGGGAGAGTGGGATGGGGTGAGAGGGAGAGTGGGTTGGGGTGAGAGGGAGAGTGGGTTGGGGTGAGAGGGAGAGTGGGTAGGGGTGTGAGGGAGAGAGTGTTGGGGTGAGAGGGTGAGTGGGTTGGGGTGAGAGGGAGAGTGGGTTGGGGTGAGAGGGAGAGTGGGTTGGGGTGAGAGGGAGAGTGGGTTGGGGTGAGAGGGTGAGTGGGTTGGGGTGAGAGGGAGAGTGGGTAGGGGTGTGAGGGAGAGAGTGTTGGGGTGAGAGGGTGAGTGGGTTGGGGTGAGAGGGAGAGTGGGTTGGGGTGAGAGGGAGAGTGGGTTGGGGTGAGAGGGAGAGTGGGTTGGGGTGAGAGGGAGAGTGGGTTGGGGTGAGAGGGAGAGTGGGTTGGGGTGAGAGGGAGAGAGGTTTGGGGTGAGAGGGAGAGTGGGTTGGGGTGAGAGGGAGAGTGGGTTGGGGTGAGAGGGAGAGTGGGTTGGGGTGAGAGGGAGAGAGGTTTGGGGTGAGAGGGAGAGTGGGTTGGGGTGAGAGGGAGAGTGGGTTGGGGTGAGAGGGAGAGTGGGTTGGGGACTGCGATTACTGCCATTGTTTTGGGGGTTTGTGTGAGATCAGGGTTTGGAACTGGGGTAACACAACCAACAGGGGAAAGAAATATAAATTTATTATTAAGCCAATAATAAAGACAGGCCCTTGTTGAGACCATGTCTGTCCTGGGATTAACCCTCAGTGGACAGGAACAGCAAATGGTACTGTGTTGTTATTAACATTCAATGGACAGGATCAGCAAGGCGTCCTGTCTGGAAAGAGAGAGGGAGAGGGAAAGCTGGAGTGACAGAGACAGGGAAATGCTACCCCCTCCCCCAGAAACGTCGTGTGTTCCCTGTTGCAGTTCAGGAAAAGCTGCAGGCCGTTTCTGCACAGGGGGATCCCACAGGCAGCAATGTAATGCTATCCGGATGGGAACAGGGAGACACATTTCCTTCCCCAGCCTCATGCCTGCTGTAACCCTCCCTCTTCCCCCTCTCCCCCACCCCGGGCACCATGTGTGCTCTGAGTCCGGACACATCCCCAGAAAGGCCTAAACTCCTTCCCTTCAAACCGGGAACAAGCTGCTGCTTCCTGGGGGAGACTTTTTGAAATCTCCGTCCCAGCATCGAGACTGGGAGCTGGGCACTGACTCCACACTGGAGACCCTCCCCTAACCCCCCCCAGACCCTGTGTCTCTTCCTCACCCTCAACCCCCTGCCTCTGTTTCACTGTCTTTTCCTGTTTCCCTCAATCTCCCCCCTCTCTCTCTGTTGTAACGTAGGGACACATCCTAGAGAGACTGAATTCAAAAGATGTTCCACCTCCAAATTCATCGCCCTGCCTAAAACACCAGCATTATTCAGGAATTAGCACAAACTTTTACACACTCTCACAGTTAGGACTTGGTAAAGGGCTTCTGAGGGACAGGAAATGAGTCCAATCAGCACATTTTTAATAAATTAACTGGTTGTGGCACAGTATGAAACACTGCAGGGAATTTGTGCACAGCATGATCCCACAGGGTGCAGCCACCTCTGCTCAGCACTTTTTAAATGGGGCAATATTTACACAAAGAGAGGCAGCAAGTTGGAGAGGTACTAAGACAGTGAAGATCCCTGACCCCTTCAGAACCTCAGAAAGACTGAGCGCTTTGCAGTGAAAGAATGAATGTTTAAAATGCTCTCATTCTTAGTGAGTCACTTGCTTCACTGTCCCTGGATTCATTTTCGCAATTCAGACTTTTCTAAAAGATGTGTCTTGGAGCTGGGCAGATTCTACAAATTGGAGACCCCCAGATCCTGTGTCTATTCACACCCCCTCCTCTTGTTTTGCTACCTCAGCTCCTCTGTTTCAACCCTCTCTCTATCTCACTCGCTTACCCAGCTTTCTTTCCCTCTCTCCCTGCCTCTCTTCCTCTGAGAATCTAGTCTACAAACACCAGGCAGCCATTTTAGGTTTGTTCACAGTGGCCATTTTATGTCCCCACAGCACTGGGACACTTAGGACAGAGTTGACTCATGTAACATTAGTATTTTAAACGTGACAGAGACACAGGTATGGAGACATAAATTCCAGGTGTATTCCCTGGAATATTGAAGGATCCGGGCGTTCAGTCCCACACTTTGCTGTTGTGAATTTGAATTCTGAATTTTCTAAAACTGAATCTGGAAGTAAAAACCCCCGGGATGGAATGATTGACATTCTTTCTGCTGCTGCAAAGCCCGTGTCTGTGTCTGTTTCTCAGTATTTATTAACAATTTAATATAATAGTTTAGAATGCCACAAGTTTGCCATAATGTCTGGAAATGTCTTTTAAATGGGGCAATATTTACACAGAGAGAGAGAGGCAGCAAGCTGGAGAGGGACTAAGACAGTGAAGACCCCCGAACCCTTCAGAACCTCAGAAAGACTGAGCGCTTTGCAGTGAAAGAATGAATGTTTAAAATGCTCTCATTGTTAGTGAGTCACTTGCTTCACTGTCCCTGGATTCATTTTCACAATTCAGCCTTTTCTAAAAGATGTGACTGGGAGCTGGGCAGAGTCTACACATTGGAGACCCCCAGATCCTGTGTCTATTCACCACCCCCTCCTCTTGTTTTACTTTCTCAGCCCCTCTTTTTCACCTCACTCACTCCCCCCTTTCTCTCTCTCTCTCACTTCCCCCATTGGAGAGACCGAGGGGGAGAGAGGAGACTGAGAATTTGACAGTCAGAGATCGGTGAAGTGAATTAAATTGGCTGCTGGGCCTTTAACTTTCACCGTGACATGAATTGCTCTCAGACACGGGCCCTGTGCTCTTGGTGAATTAGACCCGGATACAAGTTCCGGCCTTTTTAATTCCACGCCCCTGTGAGTGCTGGATAGAAAGGGCACTCTGGAAAGCTCCTGTCTCACCATCGACAAAATCCACACCACACTGGCCATCTTTTACATTTATAGTTCCACAATCACATCCCCCAGTCAATCAAATAGTTATTAGAGTTGCAACTAAAGCAATTCTGCACAGCAGGATCCCACGAGCAGTCACACAATGGAGGGGGACACCCCCAGACCCTGTGTCTCCTTCCCCTGCACCCGAGCCCCCAACACCCCCACCCCCTCTCTGTCGAAGTCTCCCTCAATCTGTTCCTCTTTCTCTCTCTCTGCCCCCATCACTCCTCCCTCTGCACCCACCTCTCTCTCTGCCCCATTCAGCCCTCCCTCCGCACCCACCTCTTCTCTGCCCCCATCACCCCTCCCTCCGCACCCACCTCTCTCTCTGCCCTCATCACTCCTCCCTCTGCACCCACCTCTCTCTCTGCCCCCATCACCCCTCCCTCCGCACCCACCTCTCTCTCTGCACCCATCACCCCTCCCACCACACCCTCCTCTCTCACTGCCCCCATCACCCGTCCCTCCGCACCCACCACTCTCTCTGCCCCATCACCCCTCCCTCCGCACCCACCTCTCTCTCTGCCCCCATCACCCCTCCCTCCGCACCCACCTCTCTCTCTGCCCCCATGAACCCTCCCTCCGCAACCTCCTCTCTCTCTGCACCCATCACCCCTCCCAACGCACCCTCCTCTCTCATTGCCCCCATCACCCGTCCCTCCACACCCACCACTCTCTCTGCCCCATCACCCCTCCCTCCGCAACCACCTCTCACTCTGCCCCCATCACCCCACCCTCCGCACCCACCTCTCTCTCTGCCCCCATCAACCCTCCCTCTGCAACCTCCTCTCTCTGTGCCCCCATCACCCCTTCCTCCGCACTCTCCTCTTTCTCTGCCCCCTTTATTTTGAAAGTGTGGTCACTGTTGTGGGGGGCAAGGAACAGGGCGGTGGGTGTTGGAGACCATGTGTACACAGCAAGATCCCACTCCCCACCTGCTCATGACCAGTTAAAAATTTATTGGCTGAGGATAGCGGGACAGTGAGTGGGAATGGGCCTCATCCCCTCTCTCTCCCCCCCCAACAACCTCCCCCACCCCCAATTAAAGTAACGACAAATTACATTGGTGTTTTTATACATTTTATTGAAAGATGAATTATGGGCAGAATTGGCTGGAGAGAGAGAGGGAGAGAGGGAACAAGCTGGAGAGACAGAGACTGGGGGCTGCTCTCGCCCCACCCTCACCACCAGCCCGCACCCTCAGATCTACATTAACCTCAATTGAAATGGCTGCTGCCCCTTCCATTTAACCCGGGAAAGCCCGTGGCCCGGCCTGTCTAACACACACCGACATGAATCTGGGGGTGAGAAGAAGCCTTCTCACGGGCTCCGGGTTCTCATTTCAGGCCCTCTCCCTCCCTCTCCCTCTCCCTCTCCCTCTCCCTCTCCCTCTCCCTCTCCGACTGCTTCACCCTCCATGAACCCATTTCTATCAAGTGTGGTCACTGATGCAGTTCAGGAAAGGCTGGTGGCCTGTGTTTTATTTTTTACACAGCAGGATCCCATGACTTTCCCTATCTCCACACCTGCTGTGAAAGCCTCTCTCTCCCCGCCTTCCCCGGGAGAATTCCCCAGTCTGGGGGCCATCCCCTCAGTTCCCTCCCTCCCCAGCACCACAAGCCCCTGAAAGGGCTGAAACTCAAACTGGGGAGCAGCTGGATTCTCTCAGGAGACATTTTCAAATCACTGCCTCGGGATTTCAGTTGGGGTCAAATCCCACTTTCTGGAAGGACCTGACTGGGAGCTGGGCAGTGACTGCACACGAGGAGCCCTCTCTCTCTCCCCCCGGACCCAGTGTCTTCTCACCTACCCACACCAACTCCTCTCTGTTTTGTTATCTCTCCCCCTCTTTCCCCTGACCTCTCCTTTCTCTCTCTCTCATGTGGGGAAAGGCCACAGGCCCCTGTGGGCACAGCAAGATCAGGAGGATGGAGAGAGAGAGAGAGAAATCCACACACAGAAGCTGCGTAAACTGAATTAAAATGGTTCCCCCTGTCCACCCATCAGTCTCCAGAAGGTGCTAAACTCCCTGTCTCATTTTGGAATTATAACAAGCTTCTAAACAGCCTCAGGTTTCAGATTTTTAATCTCCTCTTTGTCACACACCAAAGGGTTAATCTGTTTGTGACTAATCGCAAGGCCGGGATATTTTAACCCCAGGGTTTCAAAATCCAGCACCCCATCATCTAACAGAAACCGCTTCATCGATGCACCAAAAACCAGGGTCCCTCCGAGATTAAAATTAAACCTCAGGGTCATAAAGAGACACAACTCACGTGGGTGGGTGGGGGGTGTGGAACAGGCCTGAGTCCATCCATCCAAGCTGGGGAAAAGCTCCTGCCCATGGATTCATAATCACATTGCAGTCTTCAAACTCCAAATACCTGGGGAAAAGAGAGAGGGAAAAAAATTGACTAAAACACAAAGCAAGAACATTTCTAAACAAAATAGCACAGCAAGAGCCCAGGATTCCATCCCCCCCATACCGACCCCTTCACAGTTACACAACCTCTTAGCAACATCCAAATACAAAAATATCTCAGTTATAAACCAGAGGCTAAAACAGATTGAGAGACCTTTCCCATCCCCTGTGTTTCTCTCTGTATCTCTCTTCCTATCTCACTCACATCTCTGTCCCCCTCACTCATTCACTCTCTCTCACTCTGTGTCTCAGAGATGGAAATTAAACCTCGATTGGGGTAATAAACAGACACAACTCACGTGGGTGAAGCCTGTGGACCAGGCCTCAGTCTATCCCCCTCCCTCCGCACCCTCCTCTCTCTCTGCCTCCATCATCCCTCCCTCTGCACCCTCCTCCTTTCCCTCAATCTTTTATTTTGAAAGTGTGGTCACTCCTGTGGGGGGCAAGGAACAGGGCGGGGGGGGGGGTGGAGACCATGTGTACACAGCAAGATCCCACTCCCCACCTGCTCATGACCAGTTAAAAATGTATTGGCTGAGGATAGCGGGACAGTGAGTGCGGAATAGGCCTCACCCTCTCTCTCTCCCCCCCCCCAACACCCTCCCCCAACCCCAATTAAAGTAACGAGAAATTACATTGGTGTTTTTATACATTTTATTGAAAGATGAATTATGGACAGAATTGGCTGGAGAGAGAGAGGGTGAGAGGGAACAAGCTGGAGCGACAGAGACTGGGGGCTGCTCTCTCCCCACCCTCACCACCAGCCCGCACCCTCAGATCTACATTAAACTCAATTGAAATGGCTGCTGTCCCTTCCATTTAACCCAGGAAAGCCCGTGGCCCGGCCTGTCTAACATACACCGACATGACTCTGGAGGTGAGAAGAAGCCTTCGCACAGGCTCCGGGTTCTCATTTCAGGCCCTCTCCCTCTCCCTCTCCCTCTCCCTCTCCCTCTCTCTCTGTGTCTGACTGCTTCACCCTCCATGAACCCATTTCTATCAAGTGTGGTCACTGATGCATTTCAGGAAAGGCTGGCGGCCTCTTTGTTTTATTTTTTTACACAGCAGGATCCCAAGACTTTCCCTATCTCCATACCTGCTGTGACACATCCTAGAGAGACTGAATTCAAATGACTGTTCCACCTCCCAAGTCATCGCCCTGCCTAAAACACCAGCATTATTCAGGAATTAGCACAAACGTTTACACACTCTCACAGTTAGGACTTGGTAAAGGGCTTCTGAGGGACAGGAAATGAGGCCAATCAGCACATTTTTAATAAATTAACTGGTTGTGGCACAGTATGAAACACTGCAGGGAATTTGTGCACAGCAAGATCCCACAGGGTGCAGCCACCTCTGCTCAGCACTTTTTAAATGGGGCAATATTTACACAAAGAGAGGCAGCAAGTTGGAGAGGTACTAAGACAGTGAAGATCCCTGACCCCTTCAGAACCTCAGAAAGACTGAGCGCTTTGCAGTGAAAGAATGAATGTTTAAAATGCTCTCATTCTTAGTGAGTCACTTGCTTCACTGTCCCTGGATTCATTTTCGCAATTCAGACTTTTCTAAAAGATGTGTCTTGGAGCTGGGCAGATTCTACAAATTGGAGACCCCCAGATCCTGTGTCTATTCACACCCCCTCCTCTTGTTTTGCTACCTCAGCTCCTCTGTTTCAACCCTCTCTCTATCTCACTCGCTTACCCAGCTTTCTTTCCCTCTCTCCCTGCCTCTCTTCCTCTGAGAATCTAGTCTACAAACACCAGGCAGCCATTTTAGGTTTGTTCACAGTGGCCATTTTATGTACCACATCACTGGGACACTTAAGACAGAGTTGACTCATGTAACATTAGTATTTTAAACGTGACAGAGACACAGGTATGGAGACAGAAATTCCACGTGTATTCCCTGGAATATTGAAGGATCCGGGCCTTCAGTCCCACACTTTGCTGTTGTGAATTTGAATTCTGAATTTTCTAAAACTGAATCTGGAAGTAAAAACCCCCGGGATGGAATGATTGACATTCTTTCTGCTGCTGCAAAGCCCGTGTCTGTGTCTGTTTCTCAGTATTTATTAACAATTTAATATAATAGTTTAGAATGCCACAAGTTTGCCATAATGTCTGGAAATGTCTTTTAAATGGGGCAATATTTACACAGAGAGAGAGAGGCAGCAAGCTGGAGAGGGACTAAGACAGTGAAGACCCCCGAACCCGTCAGAACCTCAGAAAGACTGAGCGCTTTGCAGTGAAAGAATGAATGTTTAAAATGCTCTCATTGTTAGTGAGTCACTTGCT
The DNA here is from genome assembly GCF_964194155.1 of Cetorhinus maximus. Classification (NCBI taxonomy): domain Eukaryota; kingdom Metazoa; phylum Chordata; class Chondrichthyes; order Lamniformes; family Cetorhinidae; genus Cetorhinus; species Cetorhinus maximus. Next base: position 53,808 of record NW_027596965.1, on the reverse strand, counting down.
TCACTGTCCCTGGATTCATTTTCACAATTCAGCCTTTTCTAAAAGATGTGACTGGGAGCTGGGCAGAGTCTACACATTGGAGACCCCCAGATCCTGTGTCTATTCACCACCCCCTCCTCTTGTTTTACTTTCTCAGCCCCTCTTTTTCACCTCACTCACTCCCCCCTTTCTCTCTCTCTCTCACTTCCCCCATTGGAGAGACCGAGGGGGAGAGAGGAGACTGAGAATTTGACAGTCAGAGATCGGTGAAGTGAATTAAATTGGCTGCTGGGCCTTTAACTTTCACCGTGACATGAATTGCTCTCAGACACGGGCCCTGTGCTCTTGGTGAATTAGACCCGGATACAAGTTCCGGCCTTTTTAATTCCACGCCCCTGTGAGTGTTGGATAGAAAGGGCACTCTGGAAAGCTCCTGTCTCACCATCGACAAAAATCCACACCACACTGGCCATCTTTTACATTTATAGTTCCACAATCACATCCCCCAGTCAATCAAATAGTTATTAGAGTTGCAACTAAAGCAATTCTGCACAGCAGGATCCCACGAGCGGTCCCACAATGGAGGGGGACACCCCCAGACCCTGTGTCTCCTTCCCCTGCCTCTGAGCTCCCAACACCCCCACCCCCTCTCTGTCAAAGTCTCCCTCATTCTGTTCCTCTTTCTCTCTCTCTGCACCCACCTCTCTCTCTGCCCCCATCACTCCGCCCTCTGCACCCACCTCTCTCTCTGCCCACATGTGTACACAGCAAGATCCCACTCCCCACCTGCTCATGACCAGTTAAAAATGTATTGGCTGAGGATAGCGGGTCAGTGAGTGAGGAATGGGCCTCACCCCCTCTCTCTCCTCCCCCCAACATCCTCCCCCACCCCCAATTAAAGTAACGACAAATCACATTGGTGTTTTTATACATTTTATTGAAAGATGAATTATGGACAGAATTGGCTGGAGAGAGAGAGAGGGAGAGAGGGAACAAGCTGGAGAGACAGAGACTGGAGGCTGCTCTCTCCCCACCCTCACCACCAGCCCGCACCCTCAGATCTACATTAACCTCAATTGAAATGGCTGCTGCCCCTTCCATTTAACCCAGGAAAGCCCGTGGCCCGGCCTGTCTAACACACACCGACATGACTCTGGGGGTGAGAAGAAGCCTTCGCACAGGCTCCGGGTTCTCATTTCAGGCCCTCTCCCCCTCCCTCTCTCTCTCCCTCTCCCTCTCCCTCTTCTCTCTCTCTGACTGCTTCATACTCCATGAACCCATTTCTATCAAGTGTGGTCACTGATGCAGTCCAGGAAAGGCTGGCGGCCTCTGTGTTTTATTTTTTTACACAGCAAGATCCCATGACTTTCCCTCTATACTCCCTCTATACTGTGCCCATCAAACACTCCCAGGACAGGTACAGCACGGGGTTAGAAACAGAGTAAAGCTCCCTCTACACTGTCCCCATCAAACGCTCCCAGGACAGGTACAGCACGGGGTTAGATACAGAGTAAAGCTCCCTCTATACTGTCCCCAACTAACACTCCCAGGACAGGTACAGCACAGGGTTAAATATAGAATTAAGCTCCCTCCATACTGTTCCCATCAAACACTCGCAGAGAGAAATAGAGACTGAGATACGGGTTAAGAAAGGATCTCCATCCTCCCTCACCAACTCTCTCTCATCCATAACTGGAGAGAGCATTGGAATGAGAGAGCACGGGGGGTGGTGGTGGGTGCGATGGTGCAGAGATAGTTTGGGGGGTGGAAGAGAAAGCGTGGGGTTGGCAGAGAGGGTGTGGGCCAAGATGATGATCAGAGAGAGAGTGCATGTGAGAGACAGAGATTGTGTGTGTGAGAGAGAGATGGTGTGTGTGCGTGGGAGATTGTGTGTGCAAGAGATAGAGTGTGAGAGTGAGCGTGTGAGAGGGATTGTGAAAGAGCGATTGCTTGTGAAAGGGAGAGAGTGAGAGAGAGTTGGAGTGAGAGGGTGAGAGAGTGCGAATGAGAGTGAGAGAGCTTTTGGGTGAGAGGTTTGGAGTGATAGGGAGGGAGAGTTGGGGTGAGAGAGTGGGGAAGGGAGGGAGAGAGGTTAGGGGTGAGAGGGAGAGAGGGTTGGGGTGAGAGAGAGAGTGAGTTGGGGTATGAGGGTGGGAGGTTTGGAGTGAGAGGGAGAGACTGTTGGGGTGAGAGGGGGAGAGAGTTGGGGTGAGTGGGAGAGCGGGTTGTGGTGAGAGGGAGAGAGGGTTGCATTGAGAGGGAGAGAAGTTTGGGGTGAGTGGGAGAGAGTTTTGGTGAGAGTTAGAGAGGGTTGTGCTGTGAGGTTGAGAGAGTTGGGGTGAGAGGGAGAGAGTGTTGGGGTGAGAGGGAGAGAACGATGGGGTGAGAGGGAGAGAGGTTTGGGGTGAGAGGGAGAGAAGGATGGGGTGAGAGGGAGAGAGGGTTGGGTGAGAGGGAGAGAGGGCTGGTGTAAGAGGGAATGAGGAGTTGGTGAGAGTGAGAGAGAGTTGGGTGGAGAGGGTGAGAGAGTGGGGATGAGAGTGAGAGAGCTTTTGGGTGAGTGGTTCGGGGTGATAGGGAGAGAGTGTTGGGGTAGGAGGTAGAGTGGGTGGGAGTGATAGGGAGAGAGAGTTGGGGAGATTGGGAGAGAGAGTTGGGGTGAGAGGGAGATAGAGTTTGGGTGAGAGGGAGATAATGTTGGGGTGAGAGGGAGAGTGGGGATGAGATGGTGAGTTGGTTGGTATGAGAGGGAGAATGGGTTGCGTTGAGAGGCAGAGAGGGTTGGAGTGAGAGGGAATGAGGGTTGGGGTGAGAGGGAATGAGGGTTGGGGTGAGAGGGAGACAGTGTTGGGGTGAGAGGGAGACAGTGTGGGGGTGAGAGAGAGACAGTGTTGGGGTGAGAGGGAGACAGTGTTGGGGTGAGTGGGAGACAGTGTTGGGGTGAGGGGGAGAGAGTGTTGGGGTGAGAGTGAGACAGTATTGGGGTGAGAGGGAGACAGTGTTGGGGTGAGAGGGAGACAGTGTTGGGGTGAGAGGGAGACAGTGTTGGGGTGAGAGGGAGACAGTGTTGGGGTGAGAGGGAGACAGTGTTGGGGTGAGAGGGAGACAGTGTTGGGGTGAGAGGGAGACAGTGTTGGGGTGAGAGGGAGACAGTGTTGGGGTGAGAGGGAGACAGTGTTGGGGTGAGAGGGAGACAGTGTTGGGGTGAGAGGGAGACAGTGTTGGGGTGAGAGGGAGACAGTGTTGGGGTGAGAGGGATACAGTGTTGGGGTGAGAGGGAGACAGTGTTGGGGTGAGAGGGAGACAGTGTTGGGGTGAGAGGGAGACAGTGTTGCGGTGAGAGGGAGACAGTGTTGGGGTGAGAGGAAGACAGTGTTGGGGTGAGAGGGAGACAGTGTTGGGGTGAGAGGGAGACAGTGTTGGGGTGAGAGGGAGACAGTGTTGGGGTGAGAGGGAGACAGTGTTGGGGTGAGAGGGAGACAGTGTTGGGGTGAGAGGGAGACAGTGTTGGGGTGAGAGGGAGACAGTGTTGGGGTGAGAGGGAGACAGTGTTGGGGTGAGAGGGAGACAGTGTTGGGGTGAGAGGGAGAGAGTGTTGGAGTGAGAGGGAGAGAGAGTGGGGATGAGATGATGAGATGGTTGGTGTGAGAGGGTGAATGGGGTGTGTTGAGAGGTAGAGAGGGTTGGAGTGAGAGGGAATGAGGGTTGGGGTGAGAGGGAGAGAATATTGGGGTGAGAGGGAGAGTGGGTTGGGGTGAGAGGGAGAGTGGGTTGGGGTGAGAGGGAGAGTGGGTTGGGGTGTGAGGGAGAGTGGGTTGGGGTGAGAGGGAGAGTGGGTTGGGGTGAGAGGGAGAGTGGGTTGGGGTGAGAGGGAGAGTGGGTTGGGGTGAGAGGGAGAGTGGGTTGGGGTGAGAGGGAGAGTGGGTTGGGGTGAGAGGGAGAGTGGGTTGGGGTGAGATGGAGAGAGTGTTGGGGTGAGAGGGAGAGTGGGTTGGGGTGAGATGGAGAGAGTGTTGGGGTGAGAGGGAGAGTGGGTTGGGGTGAGAGGGAGAGTGGGTTGGGGTGAGAGGGAGAGTGGGTTGGGGTGTGAGGGAGAGTGGGTTGGGGTGAGAGGGAGAGTGGGTTGGGGTGAGAGGGAGAGTGGGTTGGGGTGAGAGGGAGAGTGGGTTCGGGTGAGAGGGAGAGTGGGTTGGGGTGAGAGGGAGAGAGGGTTGGGGTGAGAGGGAGAGTGGGTTGGGGTGAGACGGAGAGTGGGTTGGGGTGAGAGGGAGAGAGGTTTGGGGTGAGAGGGAGAGTGGTTTGGGGTGAGAGGGAGAGTGGGTTGGGGACTGCGATTACTGCCAGTGTTTTGGGGGTCTGTGTGAGATCAGGGTTTGGAACTGGGGTAACACAACCAACAGGGGAAAGAAATATAAATTTATTATTAAGCCAAAAATAAAGACAGGCCCTTGTTGAGACCATGTCTGTCCTGGGATTAACCCTCAGTGGACAGGAGCTGCAAATGGTACTGTGTTGTTATTAACATTCAATGGACAGGATCAGCAAGGGGTCCTGTCTGGAAAGAGAGAGGGAGAGGGAAAGCTGGAGTGACAGAGACAGGGAAATGCTACCCCCTCCCCCAGAAACGTCGTGTGTTCCCTGTTGCAGTTCAGGAAAAGCTGCAGGCCGTTTCTGCACAGGGGGATCCCACAGGCAGCAATGTAATGCTATCCGGATGGGAACAGGGAGACACATTTCTTTCCCCAGCCTCATGCCTGCTGTAACCCTCCCTCTTCCCCCTCTCCCCCCCACCCCGGGCACCACGTGTGCTCTGAGTCCGGACACATCCCCAGAAAGGTCTAAACTCCTTCTCGTCAAACCGGGAACAAGCTGCTGCTTCCTGGGGGAGACTTTTTGAAATCTCCGTCCCAGCATCAATTTTTACAAACCAGGCGTCCCCGGGAGGGTGTGACTGAGGCTTTTCTGCAGAGACTGGGAGCTGGGCACTGACTCCACACTGGAGACCCTCCCCTAACCCCCCCCAGACCCTGTGTCTCTTCCTCACCCTCAACCCCCTGCCTCTGTTTCACTGTCTTTTCCTGTTTCCCTCAATCTCCCCCCTCTCTCTCTGTTGTAACGTAGGGACACATCCTAGAGAGACTGAATTCAAAAGATGTTCCACCTCCAAATTCATCGCCCTGCCTAAAACACCAGCATTATTCAGGAATTAGCACAAACTTTTACACACTCTCACAGTTAGGACTTGGTAAAAGGCTCCTAAGGGACAGGAAATGAGGCCAATCAGCACATTTTTAATAAATTAACTGGTTGTGGCACAGTATGAAACACTGCAGGGAATTTGTGCACAGCATGATCCCACAAGGTGCAGCCACCTCTGTTCAGCACTTATTAAATGGGGCAATATTTACACAGAGAGAGGCAGCAAGTTGGAGAGGCGCTAAGACAGTGAAGATCCCCGACCATTTCAGAACCTCAGAAAGACTGAGCGCTTTGCAGTGAAAGAATGAATGTTTAAAATGCTCTCATTGTTAGTGAGTCACTTACTTCACTGTCCCTGGATTCATTTTCGCAATTCGGCCTTTTCTAAAAGATGTGACTGGGAGCTGGGCAGAGTCTACACATTGGAGACCCCCAGATCCTGTGTCTATTCACACCCCCTCCTCTTGTTTTGCTACCTCAGCCCCTCTGTTTCAACCCTCTTTCCAGACATTAAGGCAAACTTGTAGCATTCTAAACTATTATCTTAAATTGTTAATAAATACTGAGAAACAGACACAGACACGGGCTTTGCAGCAGCAGAAAGAATGTCAATCATTCCATCCCGGGGGTTTTTACTTCCAGATTCAGTTTTAGAAAATTCAGAATTCAAATTCACAACAGCAAAGTGTGGGACTGAAGGCCCGGATCCTTCAATATTCCAGGGAATACACGTGGAATTTATGTCTCCATACCTGTGTCTCTGTCACATTTAAAATACTAATGTTACATGAGTCAACTCTGTCTTAAGTGTCCCAGTGCTGTGGGGACATAAAATGGCCACTGTGAACAAACCTAAAATGGCTGCCTGGTGTTTGTAGACTAGATTCTCAGAGGAAGAGATTCAGGGAGAGAGGGAAAGAGAGCTGGGTAAGTGAGTGAGATAGAGAGAGGAGATCAAGCGATAAAAAAGTGATGACTTGAGAGAGAGAGATGAAGAGAGGGGAGGGAGTTAGGGTAAAGATATGGGGTGAGTTAGAGAAGCAGAGAAATGTATAGAGTGGCAGAGAGATGGGTTGGGAGAGGGAGAGAAGGAACGAGACAGGATGACAGAAAGAGAAAGTGTAGGGGGCAACTGGAAATGTTCAAAAATGTGTTAACATTATTGAGTGTAAAGAACAATATCCTGTGAGATATCCCTTCTCCACCTTAAAATTGGAGGGAGAGCCTTTAACCAACTTTAAGATGGGGGGAGACCCCTTCCTCAACTTGTGATGAGGAAGTGCTGGAATCTAATCTAGGGGTTTGTGGGGTTTATATATAGAATAAGAGATACCCAGGAGTGAGTTACAGACTGGAATCTAATCGAGGGGTTCGGGGTGGTTTATATATAGAATAAAAGATCCCCGGGAGTGAGTTACAGACTGGAATCTAATCGAGGGGTTCGGGGTGGTTTATATATAGAATAAAAGATCCCCGGGAGTGAGTTACAGACTGGAATCTAATCGAGGGGTTCGGGGTGGTTTATATATAGAATAAAAGATACCCGGGAGTGAGTTACAGACTGGAATCTAATCGAGGGGTTCGGGGTGGTTTATATATAGAATAACAGATACCCGGGAGTGAGTTACAGACTGGAATCTAATCGAGGGGCTCGGGTGGATTATATATAGAATAACAGATACCCAGGAGTGAGTTACAGACTGGAATCTAATCGAGGGTTTCGGGGTGGATTATATATAGAATAACAGATACCCGGGAGTGAGTTACAGACTGGAATCTAATCGAGTGGTTCGGGATGGATTATATATAGAATAACAGATACCCGGGAGAGAGTTACAGACTGGAATCTAATCGAGGGGTTTGGGGTGGTTTATATCTTGAATAACAGATACCCGGGAGTGAGTTACAAACTGGAATCTAATCGAGGACTTCAGGGGGTTTATTTATAAAACAACAGATACCCGGGAGAGAGTTACAGACTGCAATCTAATCGAAAGGGTCGGGGTGTTTTATATATATAATAACAGATACCTGGGAGTGAGTTACAGGCTGGAATCTAAACGAGGGGTTCGGGGTGGTTTATATATATAATAACAGATACCCGGAGTGAGTTACAGGCTGGAATCTAAAAGAGGGGTTCGAGGTGGATTATATATAGAATAACAGATACCCGTGATGGAGTTACAGACTGGGATTGAATTGATGGGTTTGGTGGGTATATATATATATAGGCTGATAGATACCCGGGAATGAGTAACAGATTCGAATCTAATGGAGGATTTTTGGGATGGTTTAAATAAAGAAAATCAGATACCTGAGAGTGAGTTATAGACTGGAATCTGATCAAGAGTTTCGGGGATTTATAAATAGAATCACAGATACCCGAGGGTGAGTTACAGACTGGAATCTAATCGAGAGTTTCGGGGATTTATAAATAGAATCACTGATAGGCGAGAGTGAGTTACAGACTGGAATCTAATCTAGGGGTTTGCTGGGTTTATATATAGAATATCTGATACCCGGGAGTGGGTAACCTCTACACTTTCCCCATCAAACACTCCCAGGGCAGGTAAAGCACTGGGTTAGATACAGAGTAAAGCTCCCTCTACACTGTCCCCATCAAACACTCCCAGGACAGGTAAAGCAAGGGGTTAGATACAGAGTAAAGCTCCCTCTACACTGTCCCCATCAAACACTCCCATGACAGGAACAGGACAGGGTTAGATACAGAGTAAAGCTCCCTCTACACTGTTCCCATCAAACACTCCCAGGACAGGAACTGGACAGGGTTAGATACAGAGTAAAGCAACCTCTACACTTTCCCCATCAAACACTCCCAGGGCAGTTAAAGCACTGGGTTAGATACAGCGTAAAGCTCCCACTACACTGGCTCCATCATACACTCCCAGGGCAGGTACAGCACGGGGTTAGATACAGAGTAAATCTCCCTCTAACATGTCCCCATCAGACACTCCGAGGACTGGTACAGCACAGTGTTAGATACAGAGTAAAGCTCCCTCTACACTGTCCCCATCAAGCACTCACAGGGCAGGTACAGGTCAGGGTTAGATACAGAGTAAATCACCCTCATCACCGTCCCCATCAAACACTCCCAGGGCAGGTACAGCACGGGGTTAGATACAGAGTTAAGCTTCCTCTACGCTGTCCCCATCAAACACTACCTGGACAGGTACAGCACGGGGTTATATACAGAGGAAAACTCCCTCTAAACTGTCCCCATCAAACACTCCCAGGACAGGTACAGCATGGGGTTAGATACAGAGTAAAGCTACCTCTACACCGTCCCCATCAAACACTCCCAGGACAGGTACAGCACGGGGTTAGATACATCGTAAAGCATCCTCTACACTGACGCCATCAAACACTCCCAGGAAGGGTACAGCACGGAGTTAGATAAAGATTAAATCTCCCTCTACAACGCCCCCATCAAACACTCCCAGGACAGGTACAGCACAGGGTTGGATACAGAGTAAAACTCCCTCTCCACTGTCCCCAACAAACACTCCAAGGACAGAAACAGGACAGGGTTAGATACAGAGTAAACCTCCCTCTGCACTGTCCCCATCAAACACTCCCTGGACAGAAACAGGACAGGGTTAGATACAAAGTAAAGTTCCCTCTATACTGTCCCCATCAAACACTCCCAGGACAGGAACAGGACAGGGTTAGATACAGAGTAAAGCTCCCTCTACACTTTCCCCATAAAACACTCCCAGGGCAGGTAAAGCACTGGGTTAGATATAGAATAAAGATCCCTCTACACTGTCTTCATCAAACACTCCCAGGACTGGTACAGCACAGGGTTAGATACAGAGTAAAGCTCCCTCTATACTCTCCCCATCAAACACTCCCAGGACTGGTACAGCACGGGGTTAGATACAGAGTAAAGCTCCCACTACACTGTCCCCATCAACACTCCCAGGACAGGAACAGGACAGGGTTAGATACAGAGTTAAGCTACCTCGACACTTTCCCCATCAAACACTCCCAGGGCAGGTGAAGCACTGGGTTAGATAAAGAGTAAAGCTCCCTCTACACTGTATCGATCAAACACTCCCAGGAGTGGTACAGCAAAGGGTTAGATACAGAGTAAATCTCCCACAATACTGTCCCCATCATACACTCCCAGGACTGGTACAGCATGGGGTTAGATACAGAGTAAAGCTCCCTCTAACCTGTCCCCATCAAAAACTCCCAGGGCTGGTACAGGACAGGGTTATATACATAGTAAATCTCCCTCAATACTGTCCCCATCAAACATTCCCAGGACAGGTACAGCACGGGGTTAGATACAGAGTAAATCTCCCACGATACTGTCCCCATCAAACACTCCCAGGAAAGGTACAGCACAGGGTTAGATACAGATTAAAGGTCCCTCTACACCGTCCCCATCAAACACTCCCAGGGCAGGTACAGCACGTGGTTAGATACAGAATAAAGCTCCCTCTGCACTGTGCCCATCAAACTCTCCCAGGACAGGTACAGCACGTGGTTAGATACAGAATAAAGCTCCCTCTGCACTGTCCTCATCAAACACTCCCAGGGCAAGTACAGCACGGGGTTAGATACAGAGTAAAGCTCCCTCTATACTGGCCCCATCAAACACTCCCAGGACAGGTACAGCACAGAGTTAGATACAGAGTAAAGCTTCCTCTACACTGTCCCCATCAATCACTCCCAGGACAGGTAAAGCACGGGGTAAGATACAGAGTAAAGCTCCCTCTATAATGTCCCCCTTAAACATTCCCTGGACAGGTACAGCACAGAGTTAGATACAGAGTAAAGCTTCCTCTACACTGTCCCCATCAATCACTCCCAGGACAGGTAAAGCACGGGGTAAGATACAGAGTAAAGCTCCCTCTATACTGTCCCCATCAATCACTCCCAGGACAGGTAAAGCACGGGGTAAGATACAGAGTAAAGCTCCCTCTATACTGTCCCCATCAAACACTCCCAGGACAGGAACAGGACAGGGTTAGATACAGAGTAAAGCTCCCTCTATACTGTCCACATCAAACACTCCCAGGACAGGAACAGCACAGAGTTAGATACACAGTAAAGCTTCCTCTACACTGTACCCATCAAACACTCCCAGGACAGGTAAAGCACTGGGTTAGATACAGAGTGAAACTTCCTCTACACTGTCCCAATCAAACACTCCCAGGACAAGTACAGCGATGGTATAGATACAGAGTAAAGTTACCTCAACACTGTCCCCATCAAACACTCCCAGGACAGGTAAAGCACTGGGTTAGATATAGAGTAAAGCTCCCTCTACATTGTCTCCATCAAACACTCCCAGGACAAGTACAGCACGCGGGTAGATACAGAGTAAAGCTCCCTCTACACTGTCCCCATCAAACACTCCCAGGACAGGAACAGGACAGGGTTAGATACAGTGCGAAGCTCCCTCTATACTGTCCCCATCAAACACTCCCAGGACAGGAACAGGACAGGGTTAGATACAGAGTAAAGCTACCTCTACACTGTCCCCATCAAACACTCCCAGGACATGTACAGCACGGGGTTAGATACAGAGTAAAGCTCCCTCGATACTGTCCCCATCAAACACTCCCAGGACAGGTACGGCACGGGGTTAGATACAGAGTAAAGCTCACTCTACACTGTCCCCATCAAACACTCCTAGGACAGGAACAGGACAGGGTTTGATACAGAGTAAAGCTCCCTCTAGACTGTACCCATCAAACACTCCCAGGGCAGCTACAGCACGGGGTTAGATACAGAATAAAGCTCCCTCTGCACTGTCCCCATCAAACAATCCGAGGGCAAGCACAGCACGGGGTTAGATGCAGAGTAAAGCTCCCTCTATACTGTCCCCATCAAACACTCCCAGGACAGGTACAGCACGGGGTTAGATACAGAGTAAAGCTCCCTCTACACTGTCCCCATCAAACGCTCCCAGGACAGGTACAGCACGGGATTAGAAACAGAATAAAGCTCCCTCTGTACTATCCCCATCAAACACTCCCAGGGAAAGTACAGCACGGGGTTAGATACAGAGTAAAGCTTCCACTACACTGTCCCCATCAAACACTCCCAGGACAGGTACAGCACGGGGTTAGATACAGAGTAAAGCTCCCTCTACACTGTCACCATCAAACACTTCCAGGACAGGAACAGGACAGGGTTAGATACAGAGTAAAACTCCCTCTACACTGTGCCCATCAAACACTCCCTGGGCAGGTACAGCATGCGGTTATATACAGAATTAAGCTCCCTCTGCACTGTCCCCATCAAACACTCCAAGGGCAAGCACAGCACAGAGATAGATACAGAATAAAGCTTCCTCTACACTGTCCCCATCAAACACTCCCATGACTGGTAAAACACTGGGTAAGATACAGAGTAAAGCTTCCTCTACACTGTCCCAATCAAACACTCCCAGGACAGGAACAGGACAGGGTTAGAAACAGAGTAAAGGTCCCCCTATGCTGTCCACATCAAACACTCCCAGGACAGGTACAGCACAGAGTTAGATACAGACTAAAGCTTCCTCTACACTGTCCCCATCAAACACTGCCGGGGCAGCTAAAGCACTGGGTTAGATACAGTGTAAATCTCCCACTAACCTGTCCCCATCAATCACTCCCAGGACTGGTACAGCACAGGGTTAGATACAGAGTAATGCTCCATCTACACAGTCCAAATCAAACACTCCCAGGACAGGAACAGGACAGGGTTAGATACATAGTAAAACTCCCTCTACACTGTCTCCATGAAACACTCCCAGGAGTGGTACAGCACAGGGTTAGATACAGAGTAAAGCTCCCTCTTCACTGTCCCCATCAAACACTCCCAGGACAGGTACATCACGGGGTTAGATACAGAGTAAACCTCCCTCTATACTCACCCCATCAAACACTCCCAGGACTGGTACAGCACGGGGTTAGATACAGAGAAAAGCTCCCCCTACACTGTGGCCATGATACACTCCCAGGGCAGGTAAAGCACTAGGTTAGATACAGAGTAAATCTCCCTCTACACAGTCTCCATCAAACACTCCCAGGACTGGTACCACACAGGGTTAGATACAGAGTAAAGCTCCCTCTATATTCTCCACATGAAACACTCCCAGGACAGGTAATGCACTGGGTTAGATACAGAGTAAAGCTCCCTCAACACTGTCCCCATCAACCACTCCCAGGACAGGTACAGCACGGTGTTAGATACAGAGTAAATCTCCGTCTACACCGTCCCCATCAAACACTCCCAGGGCAGGAAAAGCACTGGGTTAGATAGAGAGTAAATCTCCCTCAATAATGTCCCCATCAAACACTCCCAGGACAGGTACAGCACGGGGTTAGATACAGAGTACAGCTCCCTCGATACTGTCCCCATCAAACACTCCCAGGGCAGGTACAGCACGGCGCTAGATACAGTGTAAAGCTCCCTCGATACTGTCCCCATCACACACTCCCAGGACAGGTACAGCACGGGGTTAGATACAGAGTAAAGCTCCCTCTACACTGGGCCCCTCAGTTCCTCTCAGGATTTGACCATTTGATCATGTCACCCCGGATGCTACTAAATTTCAAGGAATACAACCCGTGTTTGTGCAATCTCACTTTGCAATTTAACCCTTGGAATCCAGGTCTCATTCTGGCAAAGCTGTGATGCACTCGAACTGTCTAAACTGTCCCTGGAGTGTCGGATTAACCCGGGTCACTCACATACACCCAGGTCAGGTTAAAGACTCACCTGTCTCACTCGCTGAGACGCTCCTGTATCACTGGCCTTATTGTAGTCGGATGCCGCGTTGGGAGCAGGACAGGTAGACGGGATTAGGATGACTGCTCATGTGGAGGGTAAACATGAGGAATCTATCAGAGAATCAGAACAGACCAGGGAGAATCAAACAAGGAAACTGATGTTCAATTTATTAGGCCTGATTTGTGGATTGTTTTTGTTTTGGGCGAGAATGTTGCCAACAAACATTCCCAGAGATGATGCAGCAGGGGCTAGATACAGAGTAAAGCTCCCTCGATACTGTCCCCTTCAAACACTCCCAGGACAGGTACAGCACGTGGTTAGATACAGAGTAAAGCTCCCTCGATACTGTCCCCATCAAACACTCCCAGGACAGGTACAGCACAGGGTTAGATACAGAGTAAAGCTCCCTCGATATTGTCCCCATCAAGCACTCCCAGGACAGGTACAGCACGGGGTTAGATACAGAGTAAAGTTCCCTCGATACTGTCCCCATCAAACACTCCCAGGACAGGTACAGCACGAGGTTAGGTACAGAGTAAAGCTCCCACTACACTGTCCCCATCAAACACTCCCAGGACAGGAACAGGACAGGGTTAGATACAGAGTAAAGCTACCTCTACACTTTCCCCATCTAACACACCCAAGGCAGGTACAGCAAGGGGCTAGATAGAGAGTAAAGCTCCATCGATACTGTCCCAAACAAACACTCCCAGGACAGGTCCACCACGGGATTAGATACAGAGTAAAGCTCCCGCTACACTGTGCCCACCATACACGCCAAGGGCAGGTACAGCACGGGGTTAGATACAGAGTAAAGATCCCTCGAACCTGGCCCCATCAAACACTCACAGGACTGGTACAGCCCGTGGTTAGATACAGAGTAAAGCTCCCTCTTCACTGTCCCCATCAAGCAGTCGCAGGGTAGGTATAGGATGGGGTTAGATACAGAGTAAAGCTCCATCGATACTGTCCCGATCAAACACTCCCAGGACAGGTACAGCACAGGGTTAGATAAAGAGTAAAGCTTCCTCTACACTGTGCCCATCAAACACTCCCAGGACAGGTAAAGCACTGGGTTAGATAAAGAGTAAAGCTCCCTCTACACTGTCCCCATCAAACACTTCCAGGACAGGTAAAGCACTGGGTTAGATAAAGAGTAAAGCTCCCTCTACACTGTCCCAATCAAACAATCCCAGGACAGGTACAGCACGGGGCTAGATACAGAGTAAACCACCATCTACACTGTCCCCATCAAACACTCCCAGGACAGGTACTGCACAGGGTTAGATACAGAGTAAAGCTTCCTCTACACTGTCCCCATCAAACACTCCCAGGGCAGGTAAAGCAATGGCTTAGATATAGAGTAAAGCTCCCTCGATACTGTCCCCATCAAACACTCCCAAGACAGGTACAGCACGGGGTTAGATACAGAGTAAAGCTCCCTCTACACTGTCCCCATCAAACACTCCCAGGACAGGGACAGCACAGAGTTAGATACAGAGTAAAGCTCCCTCTACACTGTCCCCATCAAACACTCCCAGGACAGGTAAAGCACTGGGTAAGATACAGAGTAACGCTCCCTCTACACTGTCCCCATCAAACACTCCCAGGACAGGTACAGCACGGGGATAGATAGAGAGTAAAGCTCCCACTACACTGTCCCCATCAAACACACCCAGGACAGTCACTGGACAGAGTTAGATACAGAGTAACGCTCCCTCTACACTGTCCCCATCAAACACTCCCAGGGCAGGTACAGCACGGGGTTAGATACAGAGTAAAGCTCCCCCTACACTGTGCCCATTATACACTCCCAGGGCAGGTACAGCACGGGGTTAGATACAGAGTATAGCTCCCCCTACACTGTGCCCATTATACACTCCCAGGGCAGGTACAGCACGGGGTTAGATACAGAGGAAAGCTCCCTGAACACTGTCCCCATCAAACACTCCCAGGGCAGGTACAGGACAGGTTTATATACAGAGTAAAGCTCCCTCTAAACTGTCCCCATCAAACACTCCCAGGACAGGTACAGCATGGGGTGAGATACAGAGTAAATCTCCCTCTACACGGTCCCAATCAAACACACCCAGGGCAGGTACAGCACGGGGTTAGATACAGATAAAGCTCCCTATACACTGTGCCAATCAAACACTCCCAGGGCAGGTACAGCACGTGTTTAGATACAGAATAAAGGTCACTCTGCACTGTCCCCATCAAACACTCCCAGGATAAGTACAGCATGGGGTTAGAGACAGAGTAAAGTTCCCTCTATACTGTCCCCATCAAACACTCACAGGACTGGTAAAACACAGGGTTAGATACAGAGTAAAGCTCCCTCTGCACTGTCCCCATCAAACACTCCCTGGACAGGAACAGGACAGGGTTAGATACAGAGTAAATCTACATCTACACTTTCCCCATCAAACAATCCGAGGGCCGGTAATGCACTGGGTTAGATACAGAGTACATCTCCCTCTACACTGTCTCCATCAAACACTCCCCGGACTGGTACAGAACAGGGTTAGATACAGAGTAAACCTCCCTCTATACTCGCCCCATCAAACACTCCCAAGAATGGTACAGCACGGGGTTAGATACAGAGTAAAGCTCCCACTACACTGTCTCCATCAAACACTCCCAGGACTGGTACAGCTCAGGGTTAGGTACAGAGTAAAGCTTCCTCTATACTGTCCCCATCAAACACACCCAGGACTGGTACAGCACGGGGTTAGATACAGAGGAAAGCTCCCCCAACACTTTGCCCATCATACACTCCCAGGGCAGGTACAGCACGGGGTTAGATAAAGAGTAAATCTCCCTCTAACCTGTCCACATCAAACACTCCCAGGATGGTACAGCAAGGGGTTAGATACAGAGTAAAGCTCCCTCTACACCGTCCCCATCAAACACTCCCAGGACAGGTACAGCACAGTATTAGATACAGCGTAAAGCTCCCACTACCCTGACCCCATCAAACAGTCCCAGTACAGGTACGGCACGGGGTTAGATACAGAGTAGAGATCCATCTGCACTGTCCCCATCAAACACTCCCTGGACAGGAACAGGACAGGGTTAGATACAGAGTAAAGCTCCCTCTATACTCTCCCCATCAAACACTCCCAGGACTGGTACAGCACGGGGTTAAATACAGAGTAAAGCTCCCGCTACACTGTCCCCATCAAACACTCCCAGGGCTGGTACAGCTCAGGGTTAGATGAAGAGTAGAGCTCCCTCTGCACTGTCCCCATCAAACACTCCCTGGACAGGAACAGGACAGGGTTAGATACAGAGTAAATCTCCCTATATACTGACCCAATCAAACACTCACAGGACTCGTACAGCACGGAGTAAGATACAGAGTAAAGCTCCCCCAACACTGTGCCCATCATACACTCCCAGGGATGGTAAAGCACGGGGCAAGATACAGAGTAATGATCCATCGATACTCTCCCCATCAAACACTCCCAGGACTGGTACAGCACGGGGTTAGATACAGAGTAAAGCTCCCGCTACACTGAGCCCATCATACACTCCAAGGGCAGGTACAGCACGGGGTTAGATACAGAGTAAAGATCCCTCTAACCTGGCCCCATCAAACACTCACAGGACTGGTACAACACAGGGTTAGATACAGAGTAAAGCTCCCTCTACACTGTCCCCATCAAACACACCCAAGACAGGTACAGCACGGGGTAAGATACAGAGTAAAGCTCCCTCTGCACTGTCCCCATCAAACACTCCCTGGACAGGAACAGGGCAGGGTTAGATACAAGGTAAAGCTCCCTCTATACTGTCCCCATCAAACACTCCCAGGACAGGAACAGGACAGGGTTAGATACAGAGTAAATCTACCTCTACACTTTCCCCATCAAACACTCCGAGGGCAGGTAATGCACTGGGTTAGATACAGAGTAAAGCTCCCTCTACACTGTCTCCATCAAACACTCCCAGGACAGGACCAGGACAGTCTTAGATACAGAGTAAAGCTCCCTCTATACTGTTCCCATCAAAAACTCCCAGGACAGCAACAGGACTGGGTTAGATACAGATTAAAGCTACCTCTACACATTCCCCATCAATCACTCCCAGGGCAGGTAAAGCACTGGCTTAGATACAGAGTAAAGCTCCCTCGATATTGTCCCCATCAAACACTCCCAGGACAGGTACAGCACGGGGTAAAATACAGAGTAAAGCTACCTCTACACTATCCCCATAAAACACTCCCAGGGCATGTACGGCACGGGGCTAGATACAGAGTAAATCTCCCTGGATACTGTCCCCATCAAACACTCCCAGGACAGGTACAGCACGGGGTTAGATACAGAGTAAAGCTCCCTCTACACTGTGCCCATCAAACACTCCCAGGGCAGGTACAGCACGGAGTTAGATACAGAATACAGCTCCCACTGCACTGTCCCCATCAAACACTCCCAGGGCATGTACAGCACGGGGTTAGATACAGAGTAAAGCTCCCTCTATACTGTCCCCATCAACCACTCCCAGGACAGGAACTGGACAGGGTAAGATACAGAGTAAAGCTACCTCTACACTTTCCCCATCTAACACTCCCAGGGCAGCTAAAGCACTGGGTTAGATACAGAGTAAAGCTCCCTCTATACTGTCCCCATCAACCACTCCCAGGACAGGAACTGGACAGGGTAAGATACAGAGTAAAGCTACCTCTACACTTTCCCCATCTAACACTCCCAGGGCAGCTAAAGCACTGGGTTAGATACAGAGTAAATCTCCCTCTACACTGTCTCCATCAAACACTCACAGGACTGGTAGCACAGGGTTAGATACAGAGTAAAGCTCCCTCTATACTGTCCCCATCAAACAATCCGAGGGCAAGCACAGCACAGGGTTAGATGCAGAGTAAAGCTCCCTCTATACTGTCCCCATCAAACACTCCCAGGACAGGTACAGCACGGGGTTAGATACAGAGTAAAGCTCCCTCTACACTGTCCCCATCAAACGCTCCCAGGACAGGTACAGCACGGGGTTAGATACAGAGTAAAGCTCCCTCTATACTGTCCCCAACTAACACTCCCAGGACAGGTACAGCACAGGGTTAAATATAGAATTAAGCTCCCTCCATACTGTTCCCATCAAACACTCGCAGAGAGAAATAGAGACTGAGAAACGGGTTAAGAAAGGATCTCCATCCTCCCTCACCAACTCTCTCTCATCCATAACTGGAGAGAGCATTGGAATGAGAGAGCACGGGGGGTGGTGGTGGGTGCGATGGTGCAGAGATAGTTTGGGGGGTGGAAGAGAAAGCGTGGGGTTGGCAGAGAGGGTGTGGGCCAAGATGATGATCAGAGAGAGAGTGCATGTGAGAGACAGAGATTGTGTGTGTGAGAGAGAGATGGTGTGTGTGCGTGGGAGATTGTGTGTGCAAGAGATAGAGTGTGAGAGCGAGCGTGTGAGAGGGATTGTGAAAGAGCGATTGCTTGTGAAAGGGAGAGAGTGAGAGAGAGTTGGAGTGAGAGGGTGAGAGAGTGCGGATGAGAGTGAGAGCGCTTTTGGGTGAGAGGTTTGGAGTGATAGGGAGGGAGAGTTGGGGTGAGAGAGTGGGGAAGGGAGGAAGAGAGGTTAGGGGTGAGAGGGAGAGAGGGTTGGGGTGAGAGAGAGAGTGAGTTGGGGTATGAGGGTGGGAGGTTTGGAGTGAGAGGGAGAGACTGTTGGGGTGAGAGGGAGAGAGAGTTGGGGTGAGTGGGAGAGCGGGTTGTGGTGAGAGGGAGAGAGGGTTGCATTGAGAGGGAGAGAAGTTTGGGGTGAGTGGGAGAGAGTTTTGGTGAGAGTTAGAGAGGGTTGTGCTGTGAGGTTGAGAGAGTTGGGGTGAGAGGGAGAGAGTGTTGGGGTGAGAGGGAGAGAACGATGGGGTGAGAGGGAGAGAGGTTTGGGGTGAGAGGGAGAGAAGGATGGGGTGAGAGGGAGAGAGGGTTGGGTGAGAGGGAGAGAGGGTTGGTGTAAGAGGGAATGAGGAGTTGGTGAGAGTGAGAGAGAGTTGGGTGGAGAGGGTGAGAGAGTGGGGATGAGAGTGAGAGAGCTTTTGGGTGAGTGGTTCGGGGTGATAGGGAGAGAGTGTTGGGGTAGGAGGTAGAGTGGGTGGGAGTGATAGGGAGAGAGAGTGGGGGAGATTGGGAGAGAGAGTTGGGGTTAGAGGGAGATAGAGTTTGGGTGAGAGGGAGATAATGTTGGGGTGAGAGGGAGAGTGGGGATG
Source organism: Cetorhinus maximus (assembly GCF_964194155.1). Taxonomy (NCBI): domain Eukaryota; kingdom Metazoa; phylum Chordata; class Chondrichthyes; order Lamniformes; family Cetorhinidae; genus Cetorhinus; species Cetorhinus maximus. The sequence continues at coordinate 34,649 of NW_027596965.1, read as the reverse complement.
AGATGGTGAGTTGGTTGGTATGAGAGGGAGAATGGGTTGTGTTGAGAGGCAGAGAGGGTTGGAGTGAGAGGGAATGAGGGTTGGGATGAGAGGGAGACAGTGTTGGGGTGAGAGGGAGACAGTGTTGGGGTGAGAGGGAGACAGTGTTGGGGTGAGAGGGAGACAGTGTTGGGGTGAGAGGGAGACAGTGTTGGGGTGAGAGGGAGACAGTGTTGGGGTGAGAGGGAGACAGTGTTGCGGTGAGAGGGAGACAGTGTTGCGGTGAGAGGGAGACAGTGTTGGGGTGAGAGGGAGACAGTGTTGGGGTGAGAGGGAGACAGTGTTGGGGTGAGAGGGAGACAGTGTTGGGGTGAGAGGGAGACAGTGTTGGGGTGAGAGGGAGACAGTGTTGGGGTGAGAGGGAGACAGTGTTGGGGTGAGAGGGAGACAGTGTTGGGGTGAGAGGGAGACAGTGTTGGGGTGAGAGGGAGACAGTGTTGGGGTGAGAGGGAGAGAGTGTTGGAGTGAGAGGGAGAGAGAGTGGGGATGAGATGATGAGATGGTTGGTGTGAGAGGGTGAATGGGGTGTGTTGAGAGGTAGAGAGGGTTGGAGTGAGAGGAAATGAGGGTTGGGGTGAGAGGGAGAGAATATTGAGGTGAGAGGGACAGAGTGTTGGGGTGAGAGGTAGATTATGTTGGGGTGAGATGGAGAGAGTGTTGGGGTGAGAGGGAGAGTGGGTTGGGGTGAGAGGGAGAGTGGGTTGGGGTGTGAGGGAGAGTGGGTTGGGGTGAGAGGGAGAGTGGGTTGGGGTGAGAGGGAGAGTGGATTGGGGTGAGAGGGAGAGTGGGTTGGGGTGAGAGGGAGAGTGGGATGGGGTGAGAGGGAGAGTGGGTTGGGGTGAGAGGGAGAGTGGGTTGGGGTGAGAGGGAGAGTGGGTAGGGGTGTGAGGGAGAGAGTGTTGGGGTGAGAGGGTGAGTGGGTTGGGGTGAGAGGGAGAGTGGGTTGGGGTGAGAGGGAGAGTGGGTTGGGGTGAGAGGGAGAGTGGGTTGGGGTGAGAGGGTGAGTGGGTTGGGGTGAGAGGGAGAGTGGGTAGGGGTGTGAGGGAGAGAGTGTTGGGGTGAGAGGGTGAGTGGGTTGGGGTGAGAGGGAGAGTGGGTTGGGGTGAGAGGGAGAGTGGGTTGGGGTGAGAGGGAGAGTGGGTTGGGGTGAGAGGGAGAGTGGGTTGGGGTGAGAGGGAGAGTGGGTTGGGGTGAGAGGGAGAGAGGTTTGGGGTGAGAGGGAGAGTGGGTTGGGGTGAGAGGGAGAGTGGGTTGGGGTGAGAGGGAGAGTGGGTTGGGGTGAGAGGGAGAGAGGTTTGGGGTGAGAGGGAGAGTGGGTTGGGGTGAGAGGGAGAGTGGGTTGGGGTGAGAGGGAGAGTGGGTTGGGGACTGCGATTACTGCCATTGTTTTGGGGGTTTGTGTGAGATCAGGGTTTGGAACTGGGGTAACACAACCAACAGGGGAAAGAAATATAAATTTATTATTAAGCCAATAATAAAGACAGGCCCTTGTTGAGACCATGTCTGTCCTGGGATTAACCCTCAGTGGACAGGAACAGCAAATGGTACTGTGTTGTTATTAACATTCAATGGACAGGATCAGCAAGGCGTCCTGTCTGGAAAGAGAGAGGGAGAGGGAAAGCTGGAGTGACAGAGACAGGGAAATGCTACCCCCTCCCCCAGAAACGTCGTGTGTTCCCTGTTGCAGTTCAGGAAAAGCTGCAGGCCGTTTCTGCACAGGGGGATCCCACAGGCAGCAATGTAATGCTATCCGGATGGGAACAGGGAGACACATTTCCTTCCCCAGCCTCATGCCTGCTGTAACCCTCCCTCTTCCCCCTCTCCCCCACCCCGGGCACCATGTGTGCTCTGAGTCCGGACACATCCCCAGAAAGGCCTAAACTCCTTCCCTTCAAACCGGGAACAAGCTGCTGCTTCCTGGGGGAGACTTTTTGAAATCTCCGTCCCAGCATCGAGACTGGGAGCTGGGCACTGACTCCACACTGGAGACCCTCCCCTAACCCCCCCCAGACCCTGTGTCTCTTCCTCACCCTCAACCCCCTGCCTCTGTTTCACTGTCTTTTCCTGTTTCCCTCAATCTCCCCCCTCTCTCTCTGTTGTAACGTAGGGACACATCCTAGAGAGACTGAATTCAAAAGATGTTCCACCTCCAAATTCATCGCCCTGCCTAAAACACCAGCATTATTCAGGAATTAGCACAAACTTTTACACACTCTCACAGTTAGGACTTGGTAAAGGGCTTCTGAGGGACAGGAAATGAGTCCAATCAGCACATTTTTAATAAATTAACTGGTTGTGGCACAGTATGAAACACTGCAGGGAATTTGTGCACAGCATGATCCCACAGGGTGCAGCCACCTCTGCTCAGCACTTTTTAAATGGGGCAATATTTACACAAAGAGAGGCAGCAAGTTGGAGAGGTACTAAGACAGTGAAGATCCCTGACCCCTTCAGAACCTCAGAAAGACTGAGCGCTTTGCAGTGAAAGAATGAATGTTTAAAATGCTCTCATTCTTAGTGAGTCACTTGCTTCACTGTCCCTGGATTCATTTTCGCAATTCAGACTTTTCTAAAAGATGTGTCTTGGAGCTGGGCAGATTCTACAAATTGGAGACCCCCAGATCCTGTGTCTATTCACACCCCCTCCTCTTGTTTTGCTACCTCAGCTCCTCTGTTTCAACCCTCTCTCTATCTCACTCGCTTACCCAGCTTTCTTTCCCTCTCTCCCTGCCTCTCTTCCTCTGAGAATCTAGTCTACAAACACCAGGCAGCCATTTTAGGTTTGTTCACAGTGGCCATTTTATGTCCCCACAGCACTGGGACACTTAGGACAGAGTTGACTCATGTAACATTAGTATTTTAAACGTGACAGAGACACAGGTATGGAGACATAAATTCCAGGTGTATTCCCTGGAATATTGAAGGATCCGGGCGTTCAGTCCCACACTTTGCTGTTGTGAATTTGAATTCTGAATTTTCTAAAACTGAATCTGGAAGTAAAAACCCCCGGGATGGAATGATTGACATTCTTTCTGCTGCTGCAAAGCCCGTGTCTGTGTCTGTTTCTCAGTATTTATTAACAATTTAATATAATAGTTTAGAATGCCACAAGTTTGCCATAATGTCTGGAAATGTCTTTTAAATGGGGCAATATTTACACAGAGAGAGAGAGGCAGCAAGCTGGAGAGGGACTAAGACAGTGAAGACCCCCGAACCCTTCAGAACCTCAGAAAGACTGAGCGCTTTGCAGTGAAAGAATGAATGTTTAAAATGCTCTCATTGTTAGTGAGTCACTTGCTTCACTGTCCCTGGATTCATTTTCACAATTCAGCCTTTTCTAAAAGATGTGACTGGGAGCTGGGCAGAGTCTACACATTGGAGACCCCCAGATCCTGTGTCTATTCACCACCCCCTCCTCTTGTTTTACTTTCTCAGCCCCTCTTTTTCACCTCACTCACTCCCCCCTTTCTCTCTCTCTCTCACTTCCCCCATTGGAGAGACCGAGGGGGAGAGAGGAGACTGAGAATTTGACAGTCAGAGATCGGTGAAGTGAATTAAATTGGCTGCTGGGCCTTTAACTTTCACCGTGACATGAATTGCTCTCAGACACGGGCCCTGTGCTCTTGGTGAATTAGACCCGGATACAAGTTCCGGCCTTTTTAATTCCACGCCCCTGTGAGTGCTGGATAGAAAGGGCACTCTGGAAAGCTCCTGTCTCACCATCGACAAAATCCACACCACACTGGCCATCTTTTACATTTATAGTTCCACAATCACATCCCCCAGTCAATCAAATAGTTATTAGAGTTGCAACTAAAGCAATTCTGCACAGCAGGATCCCACGAGCAGTCACACAATGGAGGGGGACACCCCCAGACCCTGTGTCTCCTTCCCCTGCACCCGAGCCCCCAACACCCCCACCCCCTCTCTGTCGAAGTCTCCCTCAATCTGTTCCTCTTTCTCTCTCTCTGCCCCCATCACTCCTCCCTCTGCACCCACCTCTCTCTCTGCCCCATTCAGCCCTCCCTCCGCACCCACCTCTTCTCTGCCCCCATCACCCCTCCCTCCGCACCCACCTCTCTCTCTGCCCTCATCACTCCTCCCTCTGCACCCACCTCTCTCTCTGCCCCCATCACCCCTCCCTCCGCACCCACCTCTCTCTCTGCACCCATCACCCCTCCCACCACACCCTCCTCTCTCACTGCCCCCATCACCCGTCCCTCCGCACCCACCACTCTCTCTGCCCCATCACCCCTCCCTCCGCACCCACCTCTCTCTCTGCCCCCATCACCCCTCCCTCCGCACCCACCTCTCTCTCTGCCCCCATGAACCCTCCCTCCGCAACCTCCTCTCTCTCTGCACCCATCACCCCTCCCAACGCACCCTCCTCTCTCATTGCCCCCATCACCCGTCCCTCCACACCCACCACTCTCTCTGCCCCATCACCCCTCCCTCCGCAACCACCTCTCACTCTGCCCCCATCACCCCACCCTCCGCACCCACCTCTCTCTCTGCCCCCATCAACCCTCCCTCTGCAACCTCCTCTCTCTGTGCCCCCATCACCCCTTCCTCCGCACTCTCCTCTTTCTCTGCCCCCTTTATTTTGAAAGTGTGGTCACTGTTGTGGGGGGCAAGGAACAGGGCGGTGGGTGTTGGAGACCATGTGTACACAGCAAGATCCCACTCCCCACCTGCTCATGACCAGTTAAAAATTTATTGGCTGAGGATAGCGGGACAGTGAGTGGGAATGGGCCTCATCCCCTCTCTCTCCCCCCCCAACAACCTCCCCCACCCCCAATTAAAGTAACGACAAATTACATTGGTGTTTTTATACATTTTATTGAAAGATGAATTATGGGCAGAATTGGCTGGAGAGAGAGAGGGAGAGAGGGAACAAGCTGGAGAGACAGAGACTGGGGGCTGCTCTCGCCCCACCCTCACCACCAGCCCGCACCCTCAGATCTACATTAACCTCAATTGAAATGGCTGCTGCCCCTTCCATTTAACCCGGGAAAGCCCGTGGCCCGGCCTGTCTAACACACACCGACATGAATCTGGGGGTGAGAAGAAGCCTTCTCACGGGCTCCGGGTTCTCATTTCAGGCCCTCTCCCTCCCTCTCCCTCTCCCTCTCCCTCTCCCTCTCCCTCTCCCTCTCCGACTGCTTCACCCTCCATGAACCCATTTCTATCAAGTGTGGTCACTGATGCAGTTCAGGAAAGGCTGGTGGCCTGTGTTTTATTTTTTACACAGCAGGATCCCATGACTTTCCCTATCTCCACACCTGCTGTGAAAGCCTCTCTCTCCCCGCCTTCCCCGGGAGAATTCCCCAGTCTGGGGGCCATCCCCTCAGTTCCCTCCCTCCCCAGCACCACAAGCCCCTGAAAGGGCTGAAACTCAAACTGGGGAGCAGCTGGATTCTCTCAGGAGACATTTTCAAATCACTGCCTCGGGATTTCAGTTGGGGTCAAATCCCACTTTCTGGAAGGACCTGACTGGGAGCTGGGCAGTGACTGCACACGAGGAGCCCTCTCTCTCTCCCCCCGGACCCAGTGTCTTCTCACCTACCCACACCAACTCCTCTCTGTTTTGTTATCTCTCCCCCTCTTTCCCCTGACCTCTCCTTTCTCTCTCTCTCATGTGGGGAAAGGCCACAGGCCCCTGTGGGCACAGCAAGATCAGGAGGATGGAGAGAGAGAGAGAGAAATCCACACACAGAAGCTGCGTAAACTGAATTAAAATGGTTCCCCCTGTCCACCCATCAGTCTCCAGAAGGTGCTAAACTCCCTGTCTCATTTTGGAATTATAACAAGCTTCTAAACAGCCTCAGGTTTCAGATTTTTAATCTCCTCTTTGTCACACACCAAAGGGTTAATCTGTTTGTGACTAATCGCAAGGCCGGGATATTTTAACCCCAGGGTTTCAAAATCCAGCACCCCATCATCTAACAGAAACCGCTTCATCGATGCACCAAAAACCAGGGTCCCTCCGAGATTAAAATTAAACCTCAGGGTCATAAAGAGACACAACTCACGTGGGTGGGTGGGGGGTGTGGAACAGGCCTGAGTCCATCCATCCAAGCTGGGGAAAAGCTCCTGCCCATGGATTCATAATCACATTGCAGTCTTCAAACTCCAAATACCTGGGGAAAAGAGAGAGGGAAAAAAATTGACTAAAACACAAAGCAAGAACATTTCTAAACAAAATAGCACAGCAAGAGCCCAGGATTCCATCCCCCCCATACCGACCCCTTCACAGTTACACAACCTCTTAGCAACATCCAAATACAAAAATATCTCAGTTATAAACCAGAGGCTAAAACAGATTGAGAGACCTTTCCCATCCCCTGTGTTTCTCTCTGTATCTCTCTTCCTATCTCACTCACATCTCTGTCCCCCTCACTCATTCACTCTCTCTCACTCTGTGTCTCAGAGATGGAAATTAAACCTCGATTGGGGTAATAAACAGACACAACTCACGTGGGTGAAGCCTGTGGACCAGGCCTCAGTCTATCCCCCTCCCTCCGCACCCTCCTCTCTCTCTGCCTCCATCATCCCTCCCTCTGCACCCTCCTCCTTTCCCTCAATCTTTTATTTTGAAAGTGTGGTCACTCCTGTGGGGGGCAAGGAACAGGGCGGGGGGGGGGGTGGAGACCATGTGTACACAGCAAGATCCCACTCCCCACCTGCTCATGACCAGTTAAAAATGTATTGGCTGAGGATAGCGGGACAGTGAGTGCGGAATAGGCCTCACCCTCTCTCTCTCCCCCCCCCCAACACCCTCCCCCAACCCCAATTAAAGTAACGAGAAATTACATTGGTGTTTTTATACATTTTATTGAAAGATGAATTATGGACAGAATTGGCTGGAGAGAGAGAGGGTGAGAGGGAACAAGCTGGAGCGACAGAGACTGGGGGCTGCTCTCTCCCCACCCTCACCACCAGCCCGCACCCTCAGATCTACATTAAACTCAATTGAAATGGCTGCTGTCCCTTCCATTTAACCCAGGAAAGCCCGTGGCCCGGCCTGTCTAACATACACCGACATGACTCTGGAGGTGAGAAGAAGCCTTCGCACAGGCTCCGGGTTCTCATTTCAGGCCCTCTCCCTCTCCCTCTCCCTCTCCCTCTCCCTCTCTCTCTGTGTCTGACTGCTTCACCCTCCATGAACCCATTTCTATCAAGTGTGGTCACTGATGCATTTCAGGAAAGGCTGGCGGCCTCTTTGTTTTATTTTTTTACACAGCAGGATCCCAAGACTTTCCCTATCTCCATACCTGCTGTGACACATCCTAGAGAGACTGAATTCAAATGACTGTTCCACCTCCCAAGTCATCGCCCTGCCTAAAACACCAGCATTATTCAGGAATTAGCACAAACGTTTACACACTCTCACAGTTAGGACTTGGTAAAGGGCTTCTGAGGGACAGGAAATGAGGCCAATCAGCACATTTTTAATAAATTAACTGGTTGTGGCACAGTATGAAACACTGCAGGGAATTTGTGCACAGCAAGATCCCACAGGGTGCAGCCACCTCTGCTCAGCACTTTTTAAATGGGGCAATATTTACACAAAGAGAGGCAGCAAGTTGGAGAGGTACTAAGACAGTGAAGATCCCTGACCCCTTCAGAACCTCAGAAAGACTGAGCGCTTTGCAGTGAAAGAATGAATGTTTAAAATGCTCTCATTCTTAGTGAGTCACTTGCTTCACTGTCCCTGGATTCATTTTCGCAATTCAGACTTTTCTAAAAGATGTGTCTTGGAGCTGGGCAGATTCTACAAATTGGAGACCCCCAGATCCTGTGTCTATTCACACCCCCTCCTCTTGTTTTGCTACCTCAGCTCCTCTGTTTCAACCCTCTCTCTATCTCACTCGCTTACCCAGCTTTCTTTCCCTCTCTCCCTGCCTCTCTTCCTCTGAGAATCTAGTCTACAAACACCAGGCAGCCATTTTAGGTTTGTTCACAGTGGCCATTTTATGTCCCCACAGCACTGGGACACTTAAGACAGAGTTGACTCATGTAACATTAGTATTTTAAACGTGACAGAGACACAGGTATGGAGACAGAAATTCCACGTGTATTCCCTGGAATATTGAAGGATCCGGGCCTTCAGTCCCACACTTTGCTGTTGTGAATTTGAATTCTGAATTTTCTAAAACTGAATCTGGAAGTAAAAACCCCCGGGATGGAATGATTGACATTCTTTCTGCTGCTGCAAAGCCCGTGTCTGTGTCTGTTTCTCAGTATTTATTAACAATTTAATATAATAGTTTAGAATGCCACAAGTTTGCCATAATGTCTGGAAATGTCTTTTAAATGGGGCAATATTTACACAGAGAGAGAGAGGCAGCAAGCTGGAGAGGGACTAAGACAGTGAAGACCCCCGAACCCGTCAGAACCTCAGAAAGACTGAGCGCTTTGCAGTGAAAGAATGAATGTTTAAAATGCTCTCATTGTTAGTGAGTCACTTGCTTCACTGTCCCTGGATTCATTTTCACAATTCAGCCTTTTCTAAAAGATGTGACTGGGAGCTGGGCAGAGTCTACACATTGGAGACCCCCAGATCCTGTGTCTATTCACCACCCCCTCCTCTTGTTTTACTTTCTCAGCCCCTCTTTTTCACCTCACTCACTCCCCCCTTTCTCTCTCTCTCTCACTTCCCCCATTGGAGAGACCGAGGGGGAGAGAGGAGACTGAGAATTTGACAGTCAGAGATCGGTGAAGTGAATTAAATTGGCTGCTGGGCCTTTAACTTTCACCGTGACATGAATTGCTCTCAGACACGGGCCCTGTGCTCTTGGTGAATTAGACCCGGATACAAGTTCCGGCCTTTTTAATTCCACGCCCCTGTGAGTGCTGGATAGAAAGGGCACTCTGGAAAGCTCCTGTCTCACCATCGACAAAATCCACACCACACTGGCCATCTTTTACATTTATAGTTCCACAATCACATCCCCCAGTCAATCAAATAGTTATTAGAGTTGCAACTAAAGCAATTCTGCACAGCAGGATCCCACGAGCAGTCACACAATGGAGGGGGACACCCCCAGACCCTGTGTCTCCTTCCCCTGCACCCGAGCCCCCAACACCCCCACCCCCTCTCTGTCGAAGTCTCCCTCAATCTGTTCCTCTTTCTCTCTCTCTGCCCCCATCACTCCTCCCTCTGCACCCACCTCTCTCTCTGCCCCATTCAGCCCTCCCTCCGCACCCACCTCTTCTCTGCCCCCATCACCCCTCCCTCCGCACCCACCTCTCTCTCTGCCCTCATCACTCCTCCCTCTGCACCCACCTCTCTCTCTGCCCCCATCACCCCTCCCTCCGCACCCACCTCTCTCTCTGCACCCATCACCCCTCCCACCACACCCTCCTCTCTCACTGCCCCCATCACCCGTCCCTCCGCACCCACCACTCTCTCTGCCCCATCACCCCTCCCTCCGCACCCACCTCTCTCTCTGCCCCCATCACCCCTCCCTCCGCACCCACCTCTCTCTCTGCCCCCATGAACCCTCCCTCCGCAACCTCCTCTCTCTCTGCACCCATCACCCCTCCCAACGCACCCTCCTCTCTCATTGCCCCCATCACCCGTCCCTCCACACCCACCACTCTCTCTGCCCCATCACCCCTCCCTCCGCAACCACCTCTCACTCTGCCCCCATCACCCCACCCTCCGCACCCACCTCTCTCTCTGCCCCCATCAACCCTCCCTCTGCAACCTCCTCTCTCTGTGCCCCCATCACCCCTTCCTCCGCACTCTCCTCTTTCTCTGCCCCCTTTATTTTGAAAGTGTGGTCACTGTTGTGGGGGGCAAGGAACAGGGCGGTGGGTGTTGGAGACCATGTGTACACAGCAAGATCCCACTCCCCACCTGCTCATGACCAGTTAAAAATTTATTGGCTGAGGATAGCGGGACAGTGAGTGGGAATGGGCCTCATCCCCCCTCTCTCCCCCCCCAACAACCTCCCCCACCCCCAATTAAAGTAACGACAAATTACATTGGTGTTTTTATACATTTTATTGAAAGATGAATTATGGGCAGAATTGGCTGGAGAGAGAGAGGGAGAGAGGGAACAAGCTGGAGAGACAGAGACTGGGGGCTGCTCTCGCCCCACCCTCACCACCAGCCCGCACCCTCAGATCTACATTAACCTCAATTGAAATGGCTGCTGCCCCTTCCATTTAACCCGGGAAAGCCCGTGGCCCGGCCTGTCTAACACACACCGACATGAATCTGGGGGTGAGAAGAAGCCTTCTCACGGGCTCCGGGTTCTCATTTCAGGCCCTCTCCCTCTCTCTCCCTCTCCCTCTCCCTCTCCCTCTCCCTCTCCCTCTCCCTCTCCCTCTCCCTCTCCCTCTCCGACTGCTTCACCCTCCATGAACCCATTTCTATCAAGTGTGGTCACTGATGCAGTTCAGGAAAGGCTGGTGGCCTGTGTTTTATTTTTTACACAGCAGGATCCCATGACTTTCCCTATCTCCACACCTGCTGTGAAAGCCTCTCTCTCCCCGCCTTCCCCGGGAGAATTCCCCAGTCTGGGGGCCATCCCCTCAGTTCCCTCCCTCCCCAGCACCACAAGCCCCTGAAAGGGCTGAAACTCAAACTGGGGAGCAGCTGGATTCTCTCAGGAGACATTTTCAAATCACTGCCTCGGGATTTCAGTTGGGGTCAAATCCCACTTTCTGGAAGGACCTGACTGGGAGCTGGGCAGTGACTGCACACGAGGAGCCCTCTCTCTCTCCCCCCGGACCCAGTGTCTTCTCACCTACCCACACCAACTCCTCTCTGTTTTGTTATCTCTCCCCCTCTTTCCCCTGACCTCTCCTTTCTCTCTCTCTCATGTGGGGAAAGGCCACAGGCCCCTGTGGGCACAGCAAGATCAGGAGGATGGAGAGAGAGAGAGAGAAATCCACACACAGAAGCTGCGTAAACTGAATTAAAATGGTTCCCCCTGTCCACCCATCAGTCTCCAGAAGGTGCTAAACTCCCTGTCTTATTTTGGAATTATAACAAGCTTCTAAACAGCCTCAGGTTTCAGATTTTTAATCTCCTCTTTGTCACACACCAAAGGGTTAATGTATTTGTGACTAATCGCAAGGCCGGGATATTTTAACCCCAGAGTTTCAAAATCCAGCACCCCATCATCTAACAGAAACCGCTTCATCGATGCACCAAAAACCAGGGTCCCTCCGAGATTAAAATTAAACCTCGGGGTCATAAAGAGACACAACTCACGTGGGTGGGTGGGGGGGTGTGGAACAGGCCTGAGTCCATCCATCCAAGCTGGGGAAAAGCTCCTGCTCATGGATTCATAGTCACATTGCAGTCTTCAAACTCCAAATTCCTGGGGAAAAGAGCGAGAGAAAAGAAATGACTAAATACACAAAGCAAGATCATTTCTAAATAAAATAGCACAGCAAGAGCCCAGGATTCCACCCCCACCCCCACCCCCTCCCCTTCACAGTAACACAACCTCTTAGCAACATCCAAATACCAAAATATCCCAGTTATAAACCAGAGGCTAAAACAGATTGAGAGACCTTTCCCATCCCCTGTGTTTCTCTCAGTATCTCTCTTCTTATCTCACTCACATCTCTGTCTCCCTCACTCATTCACTCTCTCACCCTCTGTGTCTCAGAGATGGAAATAAAACCTCGATTGGGGTAAGAAACAGACACAACTCACATGGGTGAAGCCTGTGGACCAGGCCTCAGTCTGTCCCCCTCCCTCCGCACCCTCCTCTCTCTCTGCCCCCATCACCCCTCCCTCCGCACCCTCCTCCTTTCCCTCAATTTTTTATTTTGAAAGTGTTGTCACTATTATGGGGGGCAAGAAACAGGGCGGGGGGGGTGGAGACATGTGTACACAGCAAGATCCCACTCCCCACCTGCTCATGACCAGTTAAAAATGTATTGGCTGAGGATAGCCGGACAGTGAGTGGGGAATGGGCCTCACCCCCTCTCTCTCTCCCCCCCCAACACCCTCCCCCACCCCCAATTAAAGTAACGACAAATTACATTGCTTTTCTTATACATTTTATTGAAAGATGAATTATGGACAGAATTGGCTGGAGAGAGAGAGGGAGAGAGGGAACGAGCTGGAGAGACAGAGACTGGGGGCTGCTCTCTCCCCACCCTCACCACCAGCCCCCACCCTCAGATCTACATTAAACTCAATTGAAATGGCTGCTGCCCCTTCCATTTAACCCAGGAAAGCCCGTGGCCCGGCCTGTCTAACACACACCGACATGACTCTGGGGGTGAGAAGAAGCCTTCGCACTGGCTCCGGGTTCTCATTTCAGGCCCTCTCCCTCTCCCTCTCCCTCTCCCCCTCTCTCTCTCTCTGTGTCCGACTGCTTCACCCTCCATGAACCCATTTCTATCAAGTGTGGTCACTGATGAAGTTCAGGAAAGGCTGGCGGCCTCTTTGTTTTAATTATTTACACAGCAGGATCCCATGACTTTACCTATCTCCACACCTGCTGTGACACATCCTAGAGAGACTGAATTCAAATGACTGTTCCACCTGCCAAGTCATCGCCCTGCCTAAAACACCAGCATTATTCAGGAATTAGCACAAACTTTTACACACTCTCACAGTTAGGACTTGGTAAAGGGCTTCTGAGGGACAGGAAATGAGGCCAATCAGCACATTTTTAATAAATTAACTGGTTGTGGCACAGTATGAAACACTGCAGGGAATTTGTGCACAGCAAGATCCCACAGGGTGCAGCCACCTCTGCTCAGCACTTTTTAAATGGGGCAATATTTACACTGAGAGAGAGAGGCAGCAAGTTGGAGAGGGACTAAGACAGTGAAGACCCCCGACCCCTTCAGAACCTCAGAAAGACTGAGCGCTTTGCAGTGAAAGAATGAATGTTTAAAATGCTCTCATTGTTAGTGAGTCACTTGCTTCACTGTCCCTGGATTCATTTTCGCAATTCAGCCTCTTCTAAAAGATGTGACTGGGAGCTGGGCAGAGTCTACACATTGGAGACCCCCAGATCCTGTGTCTATTCACCACCCCCTCCTCTTGTTTTGCTACCTCAGCCCCTCTGTTTCAACACTCTTTCCAGACATTATGGCAAACTTGTGGCATTCTAAACTATTATCTTAAATTGTTAATAAATACTGAGAAACAGACACAGACACGGGCTTTGCAGCAGCAGAAAGAATGTCAATCATTCCATCCCGGGGGTTTTTACTTCCAGATTCAGTTTTAGAAAATTCAGAATTCAAATTCACAGCAGCAAAGTGTGGGACTGAACGCCCGGATCCTTCAATATTCCAGGGAATACACGTGGAATTTCTGTCTCCATACCTGTGTCTCTGTCACGTTTAAAATACTAATGTTACATGAGTCAACTCTGTCATAAATGTCCCATTGCTGTGGGGACATAAAATGGCCACTGTGAACAAACCTAAAATGGCTGCCTGGTGTTTGTAGACTAGATTCTCAGAGGAAGAGAGGCAGGGAGAGAAGACACAGATCGAGTGAATGAGAAATAGAGACACTCAGAACAAGTGGTTGACTGAGAGCCAGACAGTGAATAAAGGATATTTTGGTGAGAGCTTAGTGAGAGGGAGAGAGGGTTGTGTTGAGAGGGTGAGAGAGTTGGTGTGAGAGGGAGAGAGCGTTGGGGTGAGAGGGAGAGAGGCTTTGGCTGAGAGGGAGAGAGTCTTTGGCTGAGAGGGAGAGAGGCTTTGGCTGAGAGGGAGAGAGGCTTTGGCTGAGAGGGAGAGAGGCTTTGGCTGAGCGGGAGAGAGGCTTGGGGTGAGCGGGAGAGAGGCTTGGGGTGAGCGGGAGAGAGGATTGGGATGAGCGGGAGAGAGGATTGGGATGAGCGGGAGAGAGGCTTGGGGTGAGCGGGAGAGAGGCTTGGGGTGAGCGGGAGAGAGGCTTGGGGTGAGCGGGAGAGTGGCTTGGGGTGAGCGGGAGAGAGTCTTGGGGTGAGAGGGAGAGAGGTTTGGGGTGAATGGCAGAGAAGGAAGGGGTGAGAGGGAGAGAGGGTTGGGGTGAGAGAGAGAGAGAGTTGGTGTGAGAGGGAATGAGGAGAGGGTGAGAGTGAGAGAGAGTTGTGGTGAAAGGGAAAGAGTGTTGGGGTGAGAGAGAGAGAGGGTTGGGGTGAGAGGGAGGGAGGGTTGGTGTGAGAGGGAGGGAGGGTTGGGGTGAGAGGGAGAGAGTGTTGGGGTGAGAGAGAGAGAGGGTTGGGGTGAGAGGGAGGGAGGGTTGGTGTGAGAGGGAGGGAGGGTTGGGGTGAGAGGGAGAGAGGGTTGGGGTGAGAGGGAGAGAGGGTTGGGTGAGAGGGAGAGAAGTTTAGGTTCAGAGGGAGAGAGGGTTAATGTGAGAGGGAGGGAGACTTAGGGTGAGAGGGTGGAAGAGTGGGGATGAGAGTGAGAGAGCTTTTGGGTGAGAGGTTTGGGGTGATAGGGAGAGAGTGTTGTAGTGCGAGGGAGAGAGGGTTGGGGTGAGCGGTTGAGAGGCTTGGGGTGAGCGGGAGAGAGTTTCGCGGTGAGAGGAAGAGAGGGTCGGGGAGAGAGGGAGAGAGGGTTGGGGAGAGAGGGAGAGAGCCTTGGGGTGAGAAGGAGAAAGAATTGGGTTGAGGGGGAGAGAGTGTTGGGGTGAGAGGGAGAGAGATTTGCAGTATGAGGGAGATAGGGTTGCGTTGAGAGGGAGAGAGCTATGGGGTGAGTGGGAGAGAGAGTTTTGGTGAGAGGGAGAGAGGGTTGTATTGAGAGGGTGAGAGAGTTGGGGTGAGAGGGTGAGAGAGTTGGGGTGAGAGGGAGAGAGTATTGGGGTGAGAGTGCCTCTAACCCCCTTTCAGGCAGTGAGTTCCAGATTCCCACCACCCTCTGGGTGAAAAAATCCTTCCCCACTTCCCCTCTAACCCTCCTGCCCCCTGCCTTAAATCTATACTCCCTCATTATTGTTCCCTCCACCAAGGGGAAAAGTTCCTTCCTCTTTACTCTATCAATGCCCCTCATTATTTTATTCATCTCAATCATGTCCTTCCTCAATCTCCTCTGCTCACGGGAAAATAATCCAAGTCTATCCTATCTCTCCTCATATCTAAAATTCTCCAGCCCAGGCAACATCCTGGTAAATCTACTCTGCTCTCTCTCTCGTGCAATCACATCCTTCCTATAATGCGGACTCCAGAACTACACGCAATACTCTAGCTGTGGCCTAACCAGCGTTTTATGCAGTTCCAGCATGACTTCCCTGCTCTTATGTTCTATGTCTCGGCTAATAAAGGAAAGTATCTCATATGCCTTCTTAACCACCTTATTTACCTGTCCCACTACCTTAAGGGACCAGTGGACATACACACCAAGGTCTCTCTAATGCTCATTAGCTCCCAGGGTCCTACCATTCATCATGTATGCCTGTGCCTTGTGTGTCCTGCCCAAGTGCATCACCTCACACCTATCCGGATTAAAGTCCATGAACCACTGACCAGTCCCTCTATATCCGCCTGTAATCTAAGGCTCTCCTCCTCACTATTTACCACACCACCAATTATCGTGTCATCCACAAACTTGCTGATCAACCCTTCTACATCGAAGTCTAACTCGTTTATACATATCACACACAGCAAGGGACCCAACACCCATCCCAGTGGAACCCCACTGGACACAGGGATCCAGTCACAAAAACACCCCTTGACCATCACCCTCTGCTTCCTGCCACTCAGCCAATTCTGGATCCAAATTGAAAAATTGCCTTGGATCCCATGGGCTCTTACCTTCGCTTTCGTTCTCCCTTGTGGGACCTTATCAAAAGCCTTGCTTATGTCCCACTAGGCTACGTCTTCTCCATCTTTAAAATGGAGGAAGATCCAATCCCGTCTTTAAAATGGAGGGAGATCCATTCCCGTCTTTAAAATGGAGGGAGATCCATTGCCCAACTTGTGATGTGGAGGTGCTGGAACCTACAATGGAGGAAAGAGTGAAGCTTATTCGAGAATGAAATGTTAACCTGCGTGTGTAACACAGAAAGTTTACAACACAGAAGGAGGCCATTCAGTCCATCAATCTACTTTCGACAATCTGCAAGGAAAATTTCACTGGTCCCACTCGTCTGCCCTTTCCCCGAAATTATTATAACTATTATTGAAGGTTGTTGCTCAGAAACCAATGAAGACAAGGACAAGGACAATTGTGTGAGGCATTTCTCATCATCTCGGATCTTATGAGGAAAGGATTCTGATTTTCTTATGAGGAAAGTTTGGACAGGCTGGGCCTGTATCCATTGGAGTTTAGAATTTGGAGAGGTGATCATAGTGAAAGATGTAAGTTCCTGAGGGGTCTTAACAGGGTGGATGTGGAGAAGATGTTTCCCCTTGTGGGAGAGTTTGGAACTAGGGGCGAAGTTTAAAACTATTTTCAAACAATTTAAAAAATGGATGCTAAGCTCCAATTCACACTCAGTGATGCAGTCTACAAAAAAAGGGAATTATTTAAAAAGATCTGAAAATGTCTACAAAACACAGCACACTCCAAATGAAGCTGATTCCAACATCAAACACAGAAGGGGTGTAAATCTCAATTCCATCCCACGTAATCACACTGTGCCGGGAATCATATCCTTCCTATAGTGTGGCTCCCAGGACTGTACACAATACTCCATCTGAGGTCTAACTAGCGTCTTATATAAATTCAGCATAACCTCCCTGCTCTTGTACTCTATGCCCCTATTATTAAAGCCCAGGATACGATATGCTTTATGAACACTCGCTCAACCTGTCCTGCCACCTTCAATGATCTATGCACATCTCCACCCAGGTCTTTCTGCTCCTGCACCCCCTTCAAAATTTCACCCCTACTTTTATTTTTCCTGTCCATGTTTCTCCTACCAAAATGCATCACCTCAAACGTCTCCACATTGAACATCATTGGCCACCTATCTGCCCACGCTACTAACTTGTAAATGTCCTTTTGATGCTCTACACTGTCCCCCTCTCTGTTTATCATTCTCCCAAGTTTTGTGCCATCCACAAACTCTGAAATGGTCCCCTGCACACCAATATCTCAATCATTTATATACATCAGGGAAATCCAGGGTTCCAATACTGACCCCTGGGGAACTCCACTACAATCCTACATCCAGCCGGAAAAATATCCGTGAACCATTACTCTCTGTTTTCCTGGGAGAGAAAGAGAGAGAGAGAGATAGACGGAGAGGTAGATGGGATGAAAGAGGTACAGAGATAGAAAGAGAGCAACAGAGAGACAAGGCGAGAGGGAGAGATATGGCGGCGACAGAGGGAGTAGCAGAGCAACGGAGGTAAGTAGTGAGTGAGAGAGAGAGAGAAAGACGGAACGACAGATAGAGAGACAGAGCGGCAGAGAGACAGGGTGAGAGGGAAAGAGAGCTGGGTAAGCGAGTGAAATAGAGGGGGGAGATCGAGCGAAAGAAAAAGGGATGAGTTGAGAGAGAGAGATGAAGAGAGGGGAGCGAGTGTTGGGTAAAGTGATGGGGTGAGAGAGAAACAGAGAAATGTATAGAGTGGCAGAGAGATGGGATGGGAAAGGGAGAGAAGGAATGAGACAGGATGAGAGAAAGAGAAATTGTAGGGGGAAACTGAAAATGTTCAAAAATTTCTTAACATTATTGAGCGTAAAGGACATTATCCTGTGAGACATCCCTTCTCCATCTTTAAATTGGAGGGTGATCCCGCCCCCATCTTAAAAATAGCGGGAGAGCCTTTAACCAACTTTAAAATGGGGGGAGACCCCTTCCTCAATTTGTGATGTGGAAGCGCTGGAATCTAATCGAGGGGTTGGGGTGGTTTATATATAGAATAACAGACACCCGGGAGAGAGTTTCAGACTGGAATCTAATCGAGGGGTTCGGGGGGTTTATATATAGAATAATAGATTCCCGGGCTTGAGTTACAGACTGGAATCAAATCGAGGGGTTCAGGGGGTTTATATATAAAATAGATACCCGGGATTGAGTTACAGACTGGAATCTAATCGAGGGGTTCAGGGGGTTTATATATAGAATAGATACCCGGGATTGAGTAACAGACTGGAATCACGAACTGTTGAAAACATATTTTTTCATGTGATGTGCTGAAAGGCAGGTTACAGAGCCTGATTCATGGAATGTGTAGTGTGAGTTTGTAACCATCTTTATCCCAAATATCAAATTTAATTTCTCATTGGAACTGTTTGATGTTTTCTTAGTCTTGACACAAATGGATAGGGACTCTTTGGACCCTCACTGTTTGCAGCTTTTCACCATTTTTATGTAACCTGTTCCATCCTTTTTAAAGAGGGAATGAGGGTTGGGGTGAGAGGGAGACAGTGTTGGGGTGAGAGGGAGACAGTGTTGGGGTGAGAGGGAGACAGTGTTGGGGTGAGAGGGAGATAGTGTTGGGGTGAGAGGGAGACAGTGTTGGGGTGAGAGGGAGACAGTGTTGGGGTGAGAGGGAGACAGTGTTGGGGTGAGAGGGAGAGAGTGTTGGGGTGAGAGGGAGAGAGTGTTGGGGTGAGAGGAAGAGAGGGTTGGGGTGAGAGGGAGAGAGGGTTGGGGTGAGAGGGAGAGAGGGTTGGGGTGAGAGGGAGAGAGAGTTTGGATGAGTGGGAGAGAGAGTTTGGGATCAGGGGATTTATATAGAGAATAGTAGTTACCCGGGATTGAGTTACAGGCTGGAATCTAATTGAGGGGTGCAGGGGGTTTATATATAGAATAATCGATACCCTGGATTGAGTAACAGACTGGAATCAAGAACAGTTGAAAATATCATTTTTCTTGTGGTGTGCTGAAGTGCAGGTTACAGAGGCTGATTCATGGAATGGGTAGTGTGAGTTTTTAACCAGCTTGATCCCAAATATCAAATTTAATTTCTCATTGGAACTATTTGATGTTTTGAGATTCAAAAGCCTCATTATCTTTGAATTCGAGTTCAAATTAAAAAAGTGTTCAAATTCATTATTCACAATCTAATGCAGCGAACAAAATCCTGGACCTTTATTCATCAATCCCATTTCCTATCTCTGTTGAAACTCCCTTCCACTGACAGATTCTGAGATCCATACTCAATCACAAAAACCACCACAGAAAAGTGACTGCTTATTTTAAACAGTGAATCTGAACTATTTGAAGTTCTGACTCAGACACAGAATCACAGAAATTTTGACTCTGTGGGATGAAAATTAACAGAATAACTGTGCAACATACAGGTAAATTGTAGTGACAGAAGGATACTTGTCTGTTCAAAAAGGATTCGATAAGTTGCCTCACAAAGCTTGTTACTCAGGACAAGAGCTCATACATTAACCTAATCTCCCCCCTCAGTACCTCTCAGGATTTGACAAATTGATCAAGTCACCCCTGATGCTACTTAATTTCAGGGAATACAACCCGAGAGGGAGAGTGGGTTGGGGACTGCGATTACTGCCAGTGTTTTGGGGGTTTGTGTGAGATCGGGGTTTGGAACTGGAGTAACACAACCAACAGGGGAAAGAAATATAAATTTATTATTAAGCCAAAAATAAAGACAGGCCCTTGTTGAAACCATGTCTGTCCTGGGATTAACCCTCAGTGGACAGGAGCAGCAAGGGGTCCTGTCCTGTTATTAACATTCAATGGACAGGATCAGCAAGGGGTCCTATCCAGGCATTAACATTCAAAGGACAGGATCAGCAAGGGGTCCTATCCAGGGATTAACATTCAATGGACAGGATCAGCAAGGGGTCCTGTCCGGAGATTAACATTCAATGGACAGGGCTCCTAGGGGATAGAGTGAGCGACATTCCAAACATGTGCGAGAATCAGGGGGTGGAGTCTGTATCCAGCTCACTCAGGATAAATATGGATCAGGATATTCCCAAACCAGTCCCAAACCAGCAAACTCCCTGTGCACTCTCTCTCTGGAGAGAGTGAACAGCCTGCCCACTCTGGTTCAGTGTGTGTGTGTGTGTGTGTTTCTGTGTGTCTCAACCTGCTTTTGAACTGTGATTTGTTTGTGTTGGGAAGTTGCTGAGAGACTGACTTGAGAGTGGTAACTCTGGGATCTTGCTGTGCTATGTTGTGTTTTTTTTAAAATGTCCTAGTTTTTGTCCTTTTAACCAATTTTATCTGTTTTTCTCCTGAGAAATTTGTATTCTGAAAACTGGAAGGTGAGGATCCAAAGAGGGAAAGTCTGGGATAAGGACAAGGAGCTTCTTCCAGAGGGGGATAGTCTGAGGCCTGGTCCACAGGCTTCACCCACGTGAGTTGTGTCTGTTTATTAACCCAATCGAGGTTTAATTTTCATCTCTGAGAGACAGAGAGAGAGCGAAAGAGAGAGAGAGTGAGGAGAACAGAGATGTGAGTGAGATACAGAGAGAAACACAGGGGATGGGAAAGGTCTCTCAATCTGTTTTAGCATCTGGTTTATAACTGCGATATTTTGGTATTTGGATGTTGCTAAGGGATTGCATAACTGTGAAGGGGAGGGGGTGGGTGTGGGGGTGGAATCCTGGGCTCCTGCTGTGCTATTTTGTTTAGAAATGATCTTGCTTTGTTTTGTGTGTTTAGTTAATTCTTTTCCCTCTCTCTGAGACAGAGTGAGAGAGAGAGGGGGGGACAGAGATGTGAGTGAGATAGGAAGAGAGATACAGAGAGAAACACAGGGGATGGGAAATGTCTCTGAGTTTGTTTTAGCCTCTGGTTTATAACTGGGATATTTTTGTATTTGGATGTTGCTAAGAGGTTGTGTAACTGTGAAGGGGTCGGTATGGGGGGGAATGGAATACTGGGATCTTGCTGTGCTATTTTGTTTAGAAATGTTCTTGCTTTGTGTTTTAGTCAATTCTTTTCCCTCTCTCTTTTCCCCAGGAATTTGGAGTTTGAAGACTGCAATGTGACTATGAATCCATGGGCAGGAGCTTTTCCCCAGTTTGGATGGATGGACTCAGGCCTGTTCCACACCCCCCACCCACCCACGTGAGTTGTGTCCCTTTATGACCCCGAGGTTTAATTTTAATCTCGGAGGGTCCCTGGTTTTTGGTTCATCGATGAAGCGGTTTCTGTTAGAGGATGGGGTGCTGGATTTTGAAACCCTGGGGTTAAAATATCCCGGCCTTGCGATTAGTCACAAACACATTAACCCTTTTGTGTGTGGCAAAGAGGAGATTAAAAATCTGAAACCTGAGGCTGTTTAAAAGCTTGTTATAATTCCAAAATAAGTCAGGGAGTTTAGCACCTTCTGGAGACTGATGGGTGGACAGTGGGAACTATAAATGGAACTATAAATGTAAAACATGGCCAGTGTGGTGTGGTGAGGGTGGGGAGAGAGCAGCCCCCAGTCTCTGCCACTCCAGCTTGTTCCCTCTCAATGTGATTTGTCGTTACTTTAATTGGGGTTGGGGGAGGGTGTTGGGGGGGGAGAGAGAGAGGGGGTGAGGCCCATTCCCCACTCACTGTCCCGCAATCCTCAGCCAATACATTTCTATCTGGTCATGAGCAGGTGGGTAGTGGGATCTTGCTGTGTACACATGGTCTCCACCCCCGCCCTGTTCTTTGCCCCCCACAAGAGTGACCACACTTTCAAAATAAAAGATTGAGGGAAAGGAGGAGGGTGCAGAGGGAGGGATGATGGAGGCAGAGATAGAGGAGGGTGCGGAGGGAGGGGGATAGACTGAGGCCTGGTCCACAGGCTTCACCCACGTGAGTTCTGTCTGTTTATTACCCCAATCGAGGTTTAATTTCCATCTCTGAGACACAGAGAGTGAGAGAGTGAATGAGTGAGGGGGACAGAGATGTGAGTGAGATAGGAAGAGAGATACAGAGAGAAACACAGGGGATGGGAAAGGTCTCTCAATCTGTTTTCGCCTCTGGTTTATAACTGGGAGATTTTTGTATTTGGATGTTGCTAAGAGGTTGTGTAACTGTGAAAGAGGGGGTGGGGGTGGGTGTGGAATCCTGGGCTCTTGCTGTGCTATTTTGTTTAGAAATGTTCTTGCTTTGTGTTTTAGTCAAGTCTTTTCCCTCTCTCTTTTCCCCAGGAATTTGGTGTTTGAAGACTGCAATATGACTATGAATCCATGAGCAGGAGCTTTTCCCCAGCTTGGATGGATGGTCTCAGGCCTTTTCCACACCCCCCACCCACCCACGTGAGTTGTGTCTCTTTATAACCCCGAGGTTTAATTTTAATCTCGGAGGGACCCTGGTTTTTGGTTCATCGATGAAGTGGTTTCTGTTAGATGATGGGGTGCTGGATTTTCAAACCCTGGGGTTATAATATCCCGGCCTTGCGATTATTCACAAACACATTAACCCTTTGGTGTGTGACAAAGAGGAGATTAAAAATCTGAAATCTGAGGCTGTTTAAAAGCTGGTTATAATTGCAAAATAAGACAGGTGGGGAGACAGTGCGATGAAGTGGAATCTGTTCAATTAGATTCACAGGGGCCATTACTGTTCAGTTTCCTGATATTCTGACTTTAGTTTTACCTGTGTGATTTTCTGTGTCTTTCTCCCTCCAGCTTTTCTCTCTCTCTCCCTCTCTCTCTCTCCAGATCTCTTTGTGCCCATTTTAAACTTTAATCAACAAAAAATGACCAGAAACAGCAATGTGATTTGTCATTATTTTAAATGGGGAGACAGGAACATTTCATCTCTCATTTCAATGCAGAGCACATGAGACAGGGGGAAGGAAAATAGGAAGATGGGCAGAGAGAGAACGAGCGAGAAAGAGGGATGGAGAAAGAGAGGACAGGGACAAGGGCCTAGATAGGAGCATCCATCTTTACCCTGAATGTGAGAGACGGGAGCAGAGAGAGAAAAGGGAGGGAGTGATTGAAACAGGGAGAGAGAGGGATGCCAAGGCGAGTGGAGGTGTAAAAACAGGAGGGGGTGTGGGAAAAGAGAGACAGGGTCTAATTGTCTCCAGTGTGTAGTCACAAGCCACCTCCACTCACATCCTCTGAGATAGAATGAGATTTTAAAATAAATCCTGGGATGGTAATTTTAAAAAGTGTCCCAAAGGAATGAGCAGCCCCTTCCCAAACTGAAAGAGGGAGTTTAGCACCTTCTGGAGTCTGATGGGGGGGGGGACAGGGCGAACCATTTTAATTCAATTTATGCAGTTAAATGTCCTTGCTTTTGTCCTTTCAACAAAATTTATCTCTTTTTCTCCTGAGAAATTTGTATTCTGAAAACTGGAAGGTGAGGATCCATAGAGGGAAAGTCTGGGTCAAGGACAAGGAGCTTCTTCCAGAGGGGGATAGTCTGAGGCCTGGTCCACAGGCTTCACCTACATGAATTGTGTCTGTTTATTACCCCAATCGAGGTTT
This sequence comes from Cetorhinus maximus, assembly GCF_964194155.1. Lineage (NCBI taxonomy): Eukaryota > Metazoa > Chordata > Chondrichthyes > Lamniformes > Cetorhinidae > Cetorhinus > Cetorhinus maximus. The sequence continues at coordinate 11,327 of NW_027596965.1, read as the reverse complement.
AATTTTCATATCTGAGAGACAGACAGAGAGAGAGAGGGGGACAGAGATATGAGTGAGATAGGAAGAGAGATACAGAGAGAAACACAGGGGATGGGAAATGTCTCTGAATTTGTTTTAGCCTCTGGTTTATAACTGGGATATTTTTGTATTTGGATGTTGCTAAGAGGTTGTGTAACTGTGAAGGGGTCGGCAAGGGGGGGATGGAATCCTGGGCTCTTGCTGTGCTATTTTGTTTAGAAATGTTCTTGCTTTGTGTTTTAGTCAATTCTTTTCTCTCTCTCTTTTCCCCAGGAATTTGGAGTTTGAAGACTGCAATGTGACTATGAATCCATGGGCAGGAGCTTTTCCCCAGCTTGGATGGATGGACTCAGGCCTGTTCCACACCCCCCACCCACCCACGTGAGTTGTGTCTCTTTATGACCCCGAGGTTTTAATTTTAATCTCGGAGGGACCCTGGTTTTTGGTGCATCGATGAAGCGGTTTCTGTTAGATGATGGGGTGCTGGATTTTGAAACCCTGGGGTTAAAATATCCCGGCCTCGCGATTAGTCACAAACACATTAACCCTTTTGTGTGTGGCAAAGAGGAGATTAAAAATCTGAAACCTGAGGCTGTTTAAAAGCTTGTTATAATTCCAAAATAAGACCGGGAGTTTAGCACCTTCTGGAGACTGATGGGTGGACAGGGGGAACTATAAATGGAACTATAAATGTAAAACATGGCCAGTGTGGTGTGGTGAGGGTGGGGAGAGAGCAGCCCCCAGTCTCTACCTTCCAGCTTGTTCCCTCTCAATGTGATTTGTCGTTACTTTAATTGGGGTTGGGGGAGGGTGTTGGGAGGGGAGAGAGAGACGGGGTGAGGCCCATTCCCCACTCACTGTCCCGCAATCCTCAGCCAATACGTTTTTCACTGGTCATGAGCAGGTGGGTAGTGGGATCTTGCTGTGTACACATGGTCTCCACCCTCCGCCCTGTTCTTTGCCCCCCACAAGAGTGACCACACTTTCAAAATAAAAGATTGAGGGAAAGGAGGAGGGTGCGGAGGGAGGGATGATGGAGACAGAGATAGAGGAGGGTGTGGAGGGAGGGGGATAGACTGAGGCCTGGTCCACAGGCTTCACCCACGTGAGTTGTGTCTGTTTATTACCCCAATCGAGGTTTAATTTCCATCTCTGAGACACAGAGTGAGAGAGTGAATGAGTGAGGGGGGCAGAGATGTGAGTGAGATAAGAAGAGAGATACAGAGAAAAACACAGGGGATGGGAAAGGTCTCTCAATCTGTTTTCGCCTCTGGTTTATAACTGGGATATTTTGGTATTTGGATGTTGCTAAGAGGTTGTGTAACTTTGAAGGGGAGGGGGTGGGTGTGGGGGTGGAATCCTGGGCTCTTGCTGTGCTATTTTGTTTAGAAATGATCTTGCTTTGTGTTTTAGTCCATTCTTTTCCCTCTCTCTTTTCCCCAGGAATTTAGAGTTTGAAGACTGCAATGTGACTATGAATCCATGGGCAGGAGCTTTTCCCCAGCTTGGATGGATGGACTCAGGCCTGTTCCACACCCCCCACCCACCCACGTGAGTTGTGTCTCTTTATGACTCCTAGGTTTAATTTTAATCTCTGAGGGACCCTGGTTTTTGGTTCATCGATGAAGCGGTTTCTGTTAGATAATGGGGTGCTAGATTTTGAAACCCTGGGGTTAAAATATCCCGGCCTTGCGATTATTCACAAACACATTAACCCTTTGCTGTGTGGCAAAGAGGAGATTAATAATCTGAAACCTGAGGCTGTTTAAAAGCTTGTGAGAATTCCAAAATAAGACAGGGAGTTTAGCACCTTCTGGAGACTGATGGGTGGACAGGGGGAACTATAAATGGAACTATAAATGTAAAACATGGCCAGTGTGGTGTGGTGAGGGTGGGGAGAGAGCAGCCCCCAGTCTCTGCCTCTCCAGCTTGTTCCCTCTCAATGTGATTTGTCGTTACTTTAATTGGGGGTGGGGGAGGGTGTTGGGGTGGAGAGAGAGACGGGGTGAGGCACATTCCCCACTCACTGTTCCGCAATCCTCAGCCAATACATTTTTAACTGGTCATGAGCAGGTGGGGAGTGGGATCTTGCTGTGTCACATGGTCTCCACCCCCCCCCGCCCTGTTCTTTGCCCCCCACAAGAGTGACCACACTTTCAAAATAAAAGATTGAGGACCCCAATCGAGGTTTAGTTTCCATTTCTGAGACACAGAGTGAGAGAGTGAATGAGTGAGGGGGACAGAGATGTGAGTGAGATAGGAAGAGAGATACAGAGAGAAACACAGGGGATGGGAAAGGTCTCTTAATCTGTTTTAGCCTCTGGTTTATAACTGGGATATTTTTGTATTTGGATGTTGCTAAGAGATTGTGTAACGGTGAAAGAGGGGGTGGGGGTGGAATCCTGGGCTCTTGCTGTGCTATTTTGTTTAGAAATGATCTTGCTTTGTGTTTTAGTCAATTCTTTTCTCTCTCTCTTTTCCCCAGGAATTTGGAGTTTGAAGACTGCAATGTGACTATGAATCCATGAGCAGGAGCTTTTCCCCAGCTTGGATGGATGGACTCAGGCCTGTTCCACATCCCCCCACCCACCCACGTGAGTTCTGTATCTTTACGACCCCGAGGTTTAATTTTAATCTCGGAGGGACCCTGGTTTTTGGTGCATCAATGAAGCGGTTTCTGTTAGATGATGGGGTGCTGGATTTTGAAACCCTGGGGTTAAAATATCCCGGCCTTGCGATTAGTCACAAACACATTAACCCTTTGGTGTGTGACAAAGAGGAGATTAAAAATCTGAAACCTGAGGCTGTTTAGAAGCTTGTTATAATTCCAAAATAAGACAGAGAGTTTAGCACCTTCTGGAGACTGATGGGTGGACAGGGGGAACCATTTTAATTCAGTTTACGCAGCTTCTGTGTGTGGATTTCTCTCTCTCTCTCTCCATCCTCCTGATCTTGCTGTGCCCACAGGCGCCTGTGGCCTTTCCCCACATGAGAGAGAGAGAAAGGAGAGGTCAGGGGAAAGAGGGGGAGAGATAACAAAACAGAGAGGAGTTGGTGTGGGTAGGTGAGAAGACACAGGGTCCGGGGGGAGAGAGAGAGGGCTCCTCGTGTGCAGTCACTGCCCAGCTCCCAGTCAGGGCCTTCCAGAAAGTGGGATTTGACCCCAACTGAAATCCCGAGGCAGTGATTTGAAAATGTCTCCTGAGAGAATCCAGCTGCTCCCCCGTTTGAGTTTCAGCCCTTTCAGGGGGTTGTGGTGCTGGGGAGGGAGGGAACTGAGGGGATGGCCCCCAGACTGGGGAATTCCCACGGGGAAATCGGGGAGAGAGAGGCTTTCACAGCAGGTGTGGAGATAGGGAAAGTCATGGGATCTTGCTGTGTAAAAAAATAAAACACAGAGGCCGCCAGCCTTTCCTGGACTGCATCAGTGACCACACTTGATAGAAATGGGTTCATGGAGTGTGAAGCAGTCAGAGAGAGAGAAGAGGGAGAGGGAGAGGGAGAGAGAGAGAGAGAGAGAGAGGGAGGGGGAGAGGGCCTGAAATGAGAACCCGGAGCCTGTGCGAAGGCTTCTTCTCACCCCCAGAGTCATGTCGGTGTGTGTTAGACAGGCCGGGCCACGGGCTTTCCTGGGTTAAATGGAAGGGGCAGCAGCCATTTCAATTGAGGTTAATGTAGATCTGAGGGTGCGGGCTGGTGGTGAGGGTGGGGAGAGAGCAGCCTCCAGTCTCTGTCTCTCCAGCTTGTTCCCTCTCTCCCTCTCTCTCTCTCCAGCCAATTCTGTCCATAATTCATCTTTCAATAAAATGTATAAAAACACCAATGTGATTTGTCGTTACTTTAATTGGGGGTGGGGGAGGATGTTGGGGGGAGGAGAGAGAGGGGGTGAGGCCCATTCCTCACTCACTGACCCGCTATCCTCAGCCAATACATTTTTAACTGGTCATGAGCAGGTGGGGAGTGGGATCTTGCTGTGTACACATGTGGGCAGAGAGAGAGGTGGGTGCAGAGGGCGGAGTGATGGGGGCAGAGAGAGAGGTGGGTGCAGAGAGAGAGAAAGAGGAACAGAATGAGGGAGACTTTGACAGAGAGGGGGTGGGGGTGTTGGGAGCTCAGAGGCAGGGGAAGGAGACACAGGGTCTGGGGGTGTCCCCCTCCATTGTGGGACCGCTCGTGGGATCCTGCTGTGCAGAATTGCCTTAGTTGCAACTCTAATAACTATTTGATTGACTGGGGGATGTGATTGTGGAACTATAAATGTAAAAGATGGCCAGTGTGGTGTGGATTTTTGTCGATGGTGAGACAGGAGCTTTCCAGAGTGCCCTTTCTATCCAACACTCACAGGGGCGTGGAATTAAAAAGGCCGGAACTTGTACCCGGGTCTAATTCACCAAGAGGGAGGGAGAGAGAAAGGGGAGAGGGAGGGAAACAGGGAGAGAGAGGGACAGGGAGGGGAGAGACGAGGATCTGGGGGCCTCCGGCGTGCAGTGACTGCCCAGCTCCCAGCCTCTGGAGAAAAGACCCTCACTCCCAGCCTCCCAGAAGTTTGGATTAGTGAAAAGAAAATGTGTCACTGAGGGGCCAATCTGTGCCAGTTTGTTTCAAGATATTTCTCTGCCTTTGCCTTTCCATCAACTCTCAGTCTAAACCAATCTGATCTGACTGTGAGCACACTGCAGTGTGTGGGATCTTTCTGTAAGCAAATGCCAAACAGGTTTTCCCAAATGACCAGCAGGGAGCACACTTTGAAAATTAATTTCCCGACTGGTGAAGCAGGCGGGAGGGCCTGAAGTGAAACTTGTTCAAGTGAGGCTGTTTCCCCGAATAATGCTGCTGTTTTAGACACTGCGATGAATTGAGGCTTGAATGAAATGTGCGGGAACCATTTTGAATTGAGTTTATTGAGGGCCTGACTGTGGATATCTCTCTCTCTGCCTCTCCATATTCTGGCATGGGAGAAACAGAGAGAGAGACAGAGGGAGAGAGGGAGAGAGGGAGAGAGAGAGAGAGAGAGAGAGAGAGAGAGGTGGGAAAGAGGAAAGATTGAGGCAACTATTGAGTGGGGAGGTTAACAGATGGTGGGAGGGGACGGTTATGAGGGAGAGAGACAGACAGCATCTGGGGTTTGTCCAGTCCATGTCCCTCGTGGGGCTGTTTTTGGGATCCTGCTGTGCGCTGCAATTGTAAACATTGATGCGTTGACTTTCGGAGGGCCTGGAATTGAATTTCTAAATGTGAGGCTGCGTAAAGGCCTGTTATTTTTATGTTGCTTATTTATTGTTCTATTTCCTGTGTTGAATCCCCATCACTGATTTCTCTGAAAGTTTTCATATATTTTGTAAAGCAATTAGTTCCCAACCCCGGGCCCAGTTTTAAAGAGGAAGATTAGCTTTTTCTAGGAATAGGGGGTGGGGGAAGGATACCTGGCTAACATCACCTTGCTTGTGGGATCTTGCTGTGCGTGTCCAACCTGCAGCCTGGTTGGACGTGGGGAAGTGTGAGGTCATGCACTTTGGTAGGAAGAATAGAGGCATAGACTATTTTCTAAATGGGGAGAGAATTCAGAAATCTGGAGCGCAAAGGGACTTGGGAGCCCTAGTCCAGGATTCTCTTAAGGTTAACTTGCAGGTTGAGTCGGTAGTTAGGAAGGCAAATGCAATGTTGGCATTTATTTCGAGAGGACTAGAATATAAAAGCAGGGATGTGCTGCTGAGGCTTTATAAGGCTGTGGTCAGACCGCATTTAGAATATTGGGAGCAATTTTGGGCCCCGTAACTCAGGAAGGATGTGCTGGCCCTGGAGAGGGTCCAGAGGAGGCTCACGAGAACGATCCCAGGAATGAAAGGCTTAACATATGAGGAACGTTTGAGGACTCTGGGTCTATACTCGATGGTGTTTAGAAGGATGAGGGGGGATCTGATTGAAACTCACAGAATACTGAAATGCCTGGATAGAGTGGACGTGGGGAAGATGTTTCCATTAGCAGGAGAGACCAGGACCCGAGGACACAGCCTCAGAGTAAAGGTGAAGACCTTTTAGAACAGAGATGAGGAGAAACTTGTTTAGCTAGAGAGTGGTGAATCGATGGAATTCATTGCCACAGAAGGCTGTCGAGGCCAGGTCATTGAGTGTATTTAAGACCGAGATAGATAGGTTCTTGATTGATAAGGGGATCAAAGATTACGGGGAGAAGGCGGGAGAATGGGGTTGAGAAACTTATCAGCCACGATTGAATGGCGGAGCAGACTCGATGGGCCAAATGGCCTCATTTCTGCTCCTAGGTCTTATGGTCATATCCCTTGTGGGGCTGTTTGTGGGATCCTGCTGTGCACTGCAATTGTAAACATTGATTTTCGAATGTTTGAGCTCCTTGAATTGAATGTCTAAATGTGAGGCTGTGCTTGTTAGTTTGATATTGTTTATTTATTGTTATAATTCCCTGTGTTGAAGGCCAGATGAGGAATGGGACAGGGGTGGGGAGTGGGGGGGGTTTAATTCCAGTGATTTCTCTCAAGCCTTCAAAAAGTTGCAATACAATCAGTTCCACCCAGCCGACCCCAGTTTAAAAGAGGTAGATTAGACTTTTCTGGGGGTGAGGGAAGGAAGGATACCTGGCTAACATCACCTGGCTTTTGGGATCTTTCTGTGCTTGTCTGGCCTGCAGCCTGTCCTGCACCGCAACCATGGTTACCCTCCCCGAGTTCAGTTTACTGACGGGCTGATTGAGGATTGTTCCCATTTCCCACCGCCCGCCCCCCGCCCCCATTTCTCTCCGTAAATCATCGATAAATGTAAAACATGGCCACAGCGCATCATTATTTCAAATGGTCAGACAGAGACTTTTCGAATCAAGTTCAATCCTGAGGAAGGGGGAAAGAACAGAGATAGGGACAGATTATCAAGCGGGAGAGAGAGAGAGAGAGGGAAAGATGAGCAGGGATGGGGTGGGCTGGATAGGTACAGAGGGAGGGGGAGAGAGACAGAGGGAGAGGTGACAGTGTTTGAATCGGAAAGTGCAATGTGAATATTTAGTGTGCAAACAGCAGCAGCCCTGGAGTGAGCAGGTAGAGGGGGTGAGGCCAGTGAATGGGAGAGGGACGGTGAGGTGGGGATGATCAGTGTTTGTGTGTTATGTACAATCAGGCAGTAAAACAGCTGGAGCTGTCAGGTTAAACACAGAGGGAGAGGGCTGGTCACGAGGCATTTACACCGTCATCTCATTTCAAATCTGTTCCCATTGTCTGTGTTTACTAACAGGGGGTGTGTTTACTAAATGATGCCTCTACCCCCACTCCACCGCCCCTCTGAGATTGTGGATGTAAGTGAGTGAGAAGAGCCCTGGGATCTTGCTGTGTCTTTTTTGTTTGATATATTTTGTAAATCAATTAGTTCCCAACCCCGGGCCCAGTTTTAAAGAGGAAGATTTTCTGGGAATAGGGGGTGGGGGAAGGATACCTGGCTAACATCACCTTGCTTGTGGGATCTTGCTGTGCATGTCCAACCTGCAGCCTGTCCTGCACTGCAACCCTGTGGCTGCCCTCCCCCTGAGATCACGGGGATGCTATAGGGACAGAGGGTGAGATCACCGGGAGTTTAAAGGGACAGAGAGTGAGTTTCAGGGGAGGTTAAAGGGACAGAGAGTGAGATCACGGGGAGGTGAAAGGGACAGAGATTGAGATCGGGGACAGTCAAATGGACAGAAAGTGAGAACAGGGACTGTTAAAGGGACAGAGATTGAGATCACGGGAAGGTTAAAGGGACAGAGAGTGAGATCACGGCGAGGTTAAAGGGGCAGAGAGTGAGATCACGGAGAGGTTAAAGGGAAAGTGAGTGAGATCACGGGGAGGTTAAAGGGACAGAGAGTGAGATCACGGGGAGGTTAACGGGACAGAGAGTGAGATCACGGGGAGGTTAAAGGGACAGAGAGTGAGATCACGGCGAGGTTAAAGGGACAGAGAGTGAGATCACGGGGACGTTAAAGGGACAGACAGTGAGATCACGGTGAGGTTAAATGGACAGAGAGTGAGATCACGGGGAGGTTAAAGGGACAGAGAGTTTGATCAAGGCGAGGTTAAAGGGACAGAGAGTGAGATCACGGGGAGGTTAAAGGGACAGAGAGTGAAATCACGGTGAGGTTAAAGGGACAGAGAGTGAGATCACGGGGAGGTTAAAGGGACAGAGAGTGAGATCACGGGGATGTTAAAGGGACAGGGAATGAGATCACGGGAGGGTTAAAGGGAAAGAGGGTGAGATCATGGGGAGGTTACAATCAGGCAGTAAAACAGCTGGAGCTGTCAGGTTAAACACAGAGGGAGAGGGCTGGTCACGAGGCATTTACACCGTCATCTCATTTCAAATCTGTTCCCATTGTCTGTGTTTACTAACAGGGGGTGTGTTTACTAAATGATGCATCTACCCCCACTCCACCGCCCCTCCGAGATTGTGGATGTAAGTGAGTGAGAAGAGCCCTGGGATCTTGCTGTGTCTTTTTTGTTTCAGTAATGTTTGCTTTATTTTAATCATTTTGAATTGAGTTTATTGAGGCCCTGGCTGTGGTTTTCTCTCTCTCTCTGCCTCTATATTCTGCCATGGGAGAAACAGAGAGAGAGAGAGAGAGAGAGAGGGAGGGAGGGAGAGAGAGAGAAGGGAAAGAGGAAAGATTGAGGGAACTATTGAGTGGGGAGGTTAACAAATGGTGGGAGGGGACGGTTATGAGGGAGAGAGACAGACAGACAGCATCTGAGGTTTGTCCAGTCCATGTCCCTCGTGGGGCTGTTTGTGGGATCCTGCTGTGCGCTGCAATTGTAAACATTGATGCGTTTACTTTCGGAGGTCCTGGAATTGAATTTCTAAATGTGAGGCTGCGTAAAGGCCTGTTATTTTTATGTTGCTTATTTATTGTTCTATTTCCTGTGTTGAATCCCCATCACTGATTTCTCTGAAGTTTTCATATATTTTGTAAATCAATTAGTTCCCAACCCCGGGCCCAGTTTTAAAGAGGAAGATTAGCTTTTTCTAGGAATAGGGGGTGGGGGAAGGATACCTGGCTAACATCACCTTGCTTGTGGGATCTTGCTGTGCGTGTCCAACCTGCAGCCTGTCCTGCACTGCAACCCTGTGGCTGCCCTCCCCCTGAATTCAGTTCAGTGACGGGCTGATTGAGGATTGCTCCCATTTCCCGCCCCCCTCCCCCCTCATTTCTCTCAGTAAATCATGGATAAATATAAAACATGGCCACAGTGCATCATTATTTCAAATAGTCAGACAGAAGCTTTTCAGAGACGCATTTCAGTCAAGATTGATCCTGAGGTAAAGAAAAGGAACAGAGATAGCGACAGATTAGAGAGGGAAAGATGAGCAGAGATAGAGAGAGGAGGCTAGATAGGTATAGAGGGAGGGGGAGAGAGAGACAGAGGGAGAGAGGTGACAGTGTTAGAATCGGAACGTGCAATGTGAATATTTAGTGTGCAAACAGCAGCAGCCCTGGAGTGAGCAGGTAGAGGGGGTGAGGACAGTGAATGGGAGAGGGACGGTGAGAGGGGAATGATCAGTGTTTGTGTGGTTTTTACAATGAGGCAGTAAAACAGCTGGAGCTAGCAGGTTAAACACTGAGGGAGAGACGCAGCCTCTGGGAGTTGGGGGGACAGGGGAGGCACTGGGGTGGTCTCCAGTGTTTAGTCACAGCCCCAGCCTCAGAGTAAAGGCCCCACATGCCCACCTCCCCCTTTTGATTGAGATTGTGGCTGTGAGGGAGTGAGAAGAGCCCCTGGGATCTTGCTGTGTCTTGTGTTTTAAAATTCTGTGCTTTATTTTAATCAATTTCCATTTCTCTCTCTCTCCCTCTCCGCCCCAAGGAGAATGGATTTGGCAGCTGCAGCTCGGACGATGCAGAGAGAGAATCGATTTGCCGCGAGGAATCCTCGGACAAGAGCTGTAACCGGAGAGAAAAATAATAAAAATGTATCCGTGTCTTTGTCACTCATTCTTATACCCGGAGAAAGGACGTGTGGAATTTTCACACCGACGATTGGGTTCAGTGTCGGTGGCGGGGAGTGGGGGGTGGTTGGGGAATGGGGGTTTTACTCAGGGGGATCCAGGTTGAGACACGGTGCTGCAGAGAGCCCAATATAATCCCATCGAGTTCAATCCCTCCACCTCGTCCTGCCGCTCTTATCTTACTCAGTGATAGTTTCAGGGCCTGAAACACTCACAGGGTCTGCATTCGATTCACGGCCTGGATCATTATCCTTTAACGGTATCAATTCTGCATTATTTTCAGGGTCTCCTATTAGATCGGGGGCCTGTCTTTGTTTGATGGTTTTGATCAGTTTGAGGGGATTCAGTTGTTGCTGGGTGGATTTGTTTCTGCTTTTGATTTATTACCGCCCAAGGAAGATCATCCTCAGAAACTGTTCAGCACAAACTTAACCAAGACATAGGGGCCCCCGGCTTCTGTTAGGCCTCAGGCCTCCGATGGCCTCTGTTGGCACACACCCAACAAATCAGACATCGGCGGGAGAGGCATCATGCCCGTCGTGTCTGTATTACTTTAGTGGCCTCTATGAGTATTTATTTCACGGCCCGTGTGGGTTTCAGTGTTTAATATTGGATTTGAGGGATTCTGTTAGTTTCAGTGATTGAATAAATTTCGAGGTATGTATTTCCCCTGGTGTAATTGTAATTTCAGGGACCATATTCATTTTTTGGCTCAGTAATAGTTTCAGGCGCCGTCTAATGATCAGGGCCAAAATGAGTTTCATGGTGAATCCTAGTCTCAGGGGCTCCATTAGTTTCAATGCCTGATTTCGATTCCGGAACTAGATTATTTATTCCGGGTCTGCATTTTTTTCATAGTCTCTATTAATTCCGGGTCCAGTATTAGTGTCGGGTCTGCATTGGTTTCTGGCCCTGTATTAGTTTCAGGGTCAGTATTAATTCCAGACCATCTATTAGTTTCAGGGTCAGTATTAATTCCAGACCATGTATTAGTTTCAGGGTCAGTATTAATTCCAGACCGTGTATTAGTTTCAGGGTCGGTATTAATTCCAGACCGTGTATTAGTTTCAGGGTCGGTATTAATTCCAGACCGTGTATTAGTTTCAGGGTCATTATTAATTCCAGACCATGTATTAGTTTCAGGGTCAGTATTAATTCCAGACCATGTATTAGTTTCAGGGTCAGTATTAATTCCAGACCATGTATTAGTTTCAGGGTCAGTATTAATTCCAGACCATGTATTAGTTTCAGGGTCAGTATTAATTCCAGACCATGTATTAGTTTCAGGGTCAGTATTAATTCCAGACCATGTA
>NW_027596964.1:117500-120511 GCF_964194155.1 Cetorhinus maximus | reverse complement strand
GAAATGGTTAACCAATTGGACTTAGTCTCTGGCGGAGAGACAAAGTGTTTTCACGAGAAATGGTTAACCAATTGGACTTAGTCTCTGGCAGAGAGGCAAAGTGTTTTCAAGAGAAATGGTTAACCAGTTGGACTTAGTCTCTGGCAGAGAGGCAAAGTGTTTTCACGAGAAATGGTTAACCAATTGGACTTAGTCTCTGGCGGAGAGGCAAAGTGTTTTCAAGAGAAATGATTAACCAATTGGACTTAGTCTCTGGCGGAGAGACAAAGTGTTTTCAAGAGAAATGGTTAACCAATTGGACTTAGTCTCTGGCAGAGAGGCAAAGTGTTTTCAAGAGAAATGGTTAACCAATTGGACTTAGTCTCTGGCAGAGAGGCAAAGTGTTTTCCAGAGAAATGGTTAACCAATTGGACTTAGTCTCTGGCAGAGAGGCAAAGTGTTTTCCAGAGAAATGGTTAACCAATTGGACTTAGTCTCTGGCGGAGAGACAAAGTGTTTTCAAGAGAAATGGATAACCAATTGGACTTAGTCTCTGGCAGAGAGGCAAAGTGTTTTCACGAGAAATGGTTAACCAATTGGACTTAGTCTCTGGCAGAGAGGCAAAGTGTTTTCAAGAGAAATGGTTAACCAATTGGACTTAGTCTCTGGCGGAGAGACAAAGTGTTTTCAAGAGAAATGGTTAACCAATTGGACTTCGTCTCTGGCAGAGAGGCAAAGTGTTTTCAAGAGAAATGGTTAACCAATTGGACTTGGTCTCTGAACGGCAGGCAAATTGTGGCCTTGAGAAATGATTAACCAATTGGACTTAGTCTCTGGCGGAGAGGCAAAGTGTTTTCACGAGAAATGGTTAACCAGTTGGACTTAGTCTCTGGCGGAGAGACAAAGTGTTTTCCAGAGAAATGGATAACCAATTGGACTTAGTCTCTGGCAGAGAGGCAAAGTGTTTTCACGAGAAATGGTTAACCAATTGGACTTAGTCTCTGGCAGAGAGGCAAAGTGTTTTCAAGAGAAATGGTTAACCAATTGGACTTAGTCTCTGGCAGAGAGGCAAAGTGTTTTCAAGAGAAATGGTTAACCAATTGGACTTAGTCTCTGAACGGCAGGCAAATTGTGGCCTTGAGAAATGATTAACCAATTGGACTTAGTCTCTGGCGGAGAGGCAAAGTGTTTTCTCGAGAAATAATTAACCAATGAGGCCAATGGACCTCGGGTTGCATTGGCAGGCCGGGCAATGAGGCTCTTGGGCCCGCGAGAGCAAAATCCGTGCACAGACGGAAGTCCATGAGGTCAGATCCGAGGCCTTTACCCGGCACCCGGTGGGGGTATTCCCGCAGAGAGTAGCGAATCTGCCCGGCGACGGGTCAAGTTGCAATTTCTGGCATGCCACTCATGGAGCTGGTTAATGAGTTCCCCGCGGAAGTCCCGATGAGGAAAGGGCAAAATGGCGTTTTGCGGGCTTTGGGGCCTCTTCGTCGGTAGGACTACCGCCCGACCTTACGGTTGGAATTGTCGGCAGGGGAGGTTGGCGGGGTACCTGCAGAATAGTAGGAGGTGGCAAATCGAGAATCGGTCGACATCGCCAAAAACCTTCTCGAGCCTCCAGGTCTGCAGGGACCGACCCAGGCTGCCGCCAAACCGACCGAGAGGCCCTGCCGGCGGCCATTTTTGGCCATTTTCGGCATTTTTCGCCTCTTTCGGCCGGGATGGAAAAGCGGCGGCCTGAAGCCCGGGCCTGCCCGGGGAGGCCTCCTAATCGCCCGGGGGACCGGATTTGCCCCGGTGAGAGCCCCCGAAACGTCCCGAAGCCGGCCGGGAAGGCGGCCAAGGGCGAAGCACCTCGCATTGCGTTGGCAGGCCGTGCAAAGTGGCCTCCGGGCCCGCGAGACAATGCAGGGTGCCCTCGGTGTGCCCCTGAGAAATGGTTAACCAAACGAAGGACAGTGCGGCTCGGATTGCATTGGCAGGCCGTGCAAAGGGGCCCCCGGGCCCGCGAGACGTTACAGATTGCCCTCGGTGAGCTCCTGAGAAATGGTTAACCAATTGGACTTAGTCTCTGGCAGAGAGGCAAAGTGTTTTCAAGAGAAATGGTTAACCAATTGGACTTAGTCTCTGGCGGAGAGACAAAGTGTTTTCAAGAGAAATGGTTAACCAATTGGACTTAGTCTCTGGCAGAGAGGCAAAGTGTTTTCAAGAGAAATGGTTAACCAATTGGACTTAGTCTCTGGCAGAGAGGCAAAGTGTTTTCCAGAGAAATGGTTAACCAATTGGACTTAGTCTCTGGCGGAGAGACAAAGTGTTTTCAAGAGAAATGGATAACCAATTGGACTTAGTCTCTGGCAGAGAGGCAAAGTGTTTTCACGAGAAATGGTTAACCAATTGGACTTAGTCTCTGGCAGAGAGGCAAAGTGTTTTCAAGAGAAATGGTTAACCAATTGGACTTAGTCTCTGGCGGAGAGACAAAGTGTTTTCAAGAGAAATGGTTAACCAATTGGACTTAGTCTCTGGCAGAGAGGCAAAGTGTTTTCAAGAGAAATGGTTAACCAATTGGACTTGGTCTCTGAACGGCAGGCAAATTGCGGCCTTGAGAAATGATTAACCAATTGGACTTAGTCTCTGGCAGAGAGGCAAAGTGTTTTCCTGAGAAATGGTTAACCAATTGGACTTAGTCTCTGGCGGAGAGGCAAAGTGTTTCCCGTTGTAATGGTTGGCCAATGCACTTCGGATTGCGTTGGCAGGCCGTGGAAAGTGGCTCTTGCGCCCGCGAGAGCAAAATCCGTGCGCAGACGGAAGTCCATGAGGTCAGATCCGAGGCCTTTACCCGGCACCCGGTGGGGGTATTCCCGCAGAGAGTAGCGGGTGTGCCCGGCGACGGGTCAAGTTGCAATTTCTGGCATACCACTCCTGGAGCTCGTTAATGAGTTCCCCTCGGAAGTCCCGATGAGAAAATGGCAAAATGGCGTTTTGCGGGCTTTGGGGCCTCCTGGACGGTAGGCCTACCGCCCGACCTTACG
>NW_027596964.1:95000-105000 GCF_964194155.1 Cetorhinus maximus | reverse complement strand
AGCAGGCAGGGCAGCCGGCCGGCAATGAGAGCGGCCCGCCCGGTGATAAGGGTGCAGTTAGGTGCCGACCAGCCCAGCAGCTCCAGGGGCTAAGTACGGGTGGGTAAACGGTTAACCAGTTAGCAGGCAGGGCAGCCGGCCGGCCGGTAATTAGAGCCGACCTCCCGGCCATACGGGTGCAGTTAGGTGCCGACCAGCCCAGCAGCTCCAGGGGCTAAGTACGTGTGGGTAAATGGTTAACCAGTTAGCAGGCAGGGCAGCCGGCCGGTAATTGGAGCCGCCCGCCCGGCCATAGGGCTGCAGTTAGGTGCCGACCAGCCCAGCAGCTCCAGGGGCGAAGTGCATGTGGGTAAATGATTAACCAGTTAGCAGGCAGGGCAACCGGCCGGTAATTATAGCCGACCTCCCGGCCATACGGGTGCAGTTAGGTGCCGAACAGCCCAGCAGCTCCAGGGGCTAAGTACATGTGGGTAAATGGTTAACCAGTTAGCAGGCAGGGCAACCGGCCGGTAATTATAGCCGACCTCCCGGCCATACGGGTGCAGTTAGGTGCCGAACAGCCCAGCAGCTCCAGGGGCTAAGTACATGTGGGTAAATGGTTAACCAGTTAGCAGGCAGGGAAGCCGGCCGGTAATTGAGGCCGCCCGCCGGGCCATAGGGCTGCAGTTAGGTGCCGACCAGCCCAGCAGCTCCTGGGGCTAAGTACATGTGGGTAAATGATTAACCAGTTAGCAGGCAGAGCAGCCGGCCGGTAAATAGAGCCACCCGCCCGGTGATAAGGGTGCAGTTAGGTGCCGACAGGCCCAGCAGCTCCAGGGGCTAAGTACATGTGGGTAAATGGTTAACCAGTCAGCAGGCAGAGCAGCCGGCCGGCAATTAGAGCCGCCCGCCCGCTAATCAGGGTGCAGATAGGTGCAGAACAGCCCATCATTTTCCAGGGGCTAAGTACATGTGGGTAAATGGTTAACCAGTTAGCAGGCAGAGCAGCCGGCCGGCAATTAGAGCCGCCCGCCCGCTAATCAAGGTGCAGTTAGGTGCAGAACAGCCCATCAGCTCCAGGGGCTAAGTACATGTGGGTCAATGGTTAACCAGTTAGCAGGCAGAGCAGCCGGCCGGCAATTAGAGCCGCCCGCCCGCCCGCTAATAAGGGTGCAGTTAGGTGCAGAACAGCCCATCAGCTTCCAGGGGCTAAGGACATGTGGG
Source organism: Cetorhinus maximus (assembly GCF_964194155.1). NCBI lineage: Eukaryota > Metazoa > Chordata > Chondrichthyes > Lamniformes > Cetorhinidae > Cetorhinus > Cetorhinus maximus. The sequence continues at coordinate 103,797 of NW_027596964.1, read as the reverse complement.
TAAATGGTGAACCAGTTAGCAGGCAGGGCAGCCGGCCGGCCGGTAATTAGAGCCGGCCGCCTGTCCGCCCGCTAATAAGGGTGCAGTATGGTGCAGAACAGCCCATCAGTTTCCAGGGGCTAAGTACATGTGGGTAAATGGTTAACCAGTTAGCAGGCAGGGCAGCCGGCCGGCCGGTAATTAGAGCCGTCCGCCTGTCCGCCCGCTATTAAGGGTGCAGTTAGGTGCAGAACAGCCCCTCTGTTTCCAGGGGCTAAGTACATGTGGGTCAATGGTTAACCAGTTAGCAGGCAATGCAGCCGGCCGGCAATTACAGCCGCCCGCCCGCTAATCAGGGTGCAGTTAGGTGCAGAACAGCCCATCAGCTTCCAGGGGCTAAGTACATGTGGGTAAATGGTTAACCAGTTAGCAGGCAGGGCAGCCGGCCGGCCGGTAATTAGAGCCGCCCGCCCGGTGATAAGGGTGCAGTTAGGTGCCGGCCAGCCCAGCAGCTCCAGGGGCTAAGTACATGTGGGTAAATGGTGAACCAGTTAGCAGGCAGGGCAGCCGGCCGGCCGGTAATTAGAGCCGCCCGCCCGGTGATAAGGGTGCAGTTAGGTGCCGGCCAGCCCAGCAGCTCCAGGGGCTAAGTACATGCGGGTAAATGGTTAACCAGTTAGCAGGCAGGGCAGCCGGCCGGCAATTAGAGCCGCCCGCCCGCTAATCAGGGTGCAGTTCGGTGCAGAACAGCCCATCAGCTCCAGGGGCTAAGTACATGTGGGTAAATGGTTAACCAGTTAGCAGGCAGGGCAGCCGGCCGGTAATTAGAGCCGACCTCCCGGCCATTACGGGTGCAGTTAGGTGCCGACCAGCCCAGCAGCTCCAGGGGCTAAGTACATGTGGGTAAATGATTAACCAGTTAGCAGGCAGGGCAGCCGGCCGGCCGGTAATTAGAGCCGACCTCCCGGCCATAGGGCTGCAGTTAGGTGCCGACCAGCCCAGCAGCTCCAGGGGCTAAGTACATGTGGGTAAATGATGAACCAGTTAGCAGGCAGGGCAGCCGGCCGCTAATTACAGCCGCCCGCCCGCTAGTAAGGGTGCAGTTAGGTGCAGGACAGCCCATCAGTTTCCAGGGGCTAAGTACATGTGGGTAAATGGTTAACCAGTTAGCAAGGCAGGGCAGCCGGCCGGCCGGTAATTAGAGCCGGCCGCCTGTCCGCCCGCTAGTAAGGGTGCAGTTAGGTGCAGAACAGCCCCTCAGTTTCCAGGGGCTAAGTACATGTGGGTCAATGGTTAACCAGTTAGCAGGCAGAGCAGCCGGCCGGCAATTAGAGCCGCCCGCCCGCTAATCAGGGTGCAGTTAGGTGCAGAACAGCCCATCAGTATCCAGGGGCTAAGGACATGTGGGTAAATGGTGAACCAGTTAGCAGGCAGGGCAGCCGGCCGGCCGGTAATTAGAGCCGGCCGCCTGTCCGCCCGCTAATAAGGGTGCAGTTAGGTGCAGAACAGCCCATCAGTTTCCAGGGGCTAAGTACATGTGGGTAAATGGTTAACCAGTTAGCAGGCAGGGCAGCCGGCCGGCCGGTAATTAGAGCCGGCCGCCTGTCCGCCCGCTAATAAGGGTGCAGTTAGGTGCAGAACAGCCCCTCTGTTTCCAGGGGCTAAGTACATGTGGGTCAATGGTTAACCAGTTAGCAGGCAGAGCAGCCGGCCGGCAATTACAGCCGCCCGCCCGCTAATCAGGGTGCAGTTAGGTGCAGAACAGCCCATCAGTATCCAGGGGCTAAGTACATGTGGGTAAAGGGTTTACCAGTTAGCAGGCAGGGCAGCCGGCCGGCCGGCAATTAGTGCCGACCTCCCGGCAACAAGGGTGCAGTTAGGTCGCCGACCAGCCCAGCAGCTCCAGGGGCTAAGTATATGTGAGTAAATGGTTGACCAGTTAAGCAGGCATGGCAGCCGGCCGGTAAGCGGAGCGTCCCGCCCCGTAATACGGGTGCAGTTAGCTGCAGAACACACCGGCAGGTCCAGGGACGAAGTACTTGGACGGGGAAACGGTTAACCAGTTAACAGGCAGGGCAGCCGTACGGGCAGTAGAGCCGCCCGCCCCGTAATACGGGTGCAGTTCGCGGCAGACCAGCCCCGCAGCTCAAAAGTCTAAGTGGAGAACGGGGAACCGGTTGACCGGTGAGCCGAAGCATGCCAGCAGGCAGGGAAGGTGCAAAAAGGGCCGATAAGACCGAACCGGCACGAGTAACAGGCTGCCGGGGGCGGGTTCCCAGCAAACCAGGTGAGGGGGCGTGGCCGGAGGCCGCGCAGCAGAGCCGCCCGCCCGTGAGTACGGTTAGAGGCAGCAGCGGGCTTCCCCAGCAGGGCAGAAGCCGAAGTGCAGGGAGCGAAATGGTTAACCAGCGAGCAGGCAGCATTCCGGCAGGGCTGGAGGGCGAAAAACGGCGTAAAATAACGGACCGGCAGGAGGAAATGGCTGCCGGGGGGCGGACCCAGAGCCCTCACGTGAGGGGGCGGTTCGGGAGGCAGAGCCGCGCATGCGCGGTTGGAAAACGCGTCACGTCGGAGCAGGGTGAAATCATTAACCAGTCGGCCGCTTCGACGTCGGCTGGCCGGGCCGAGGAGGGTCGGACCGGGGAAAGGTTCCCGGTTTCGTGTCCGTCGGGTGGTCCCGAGTGCGGCAGGAAAAAATCCGGAGTCCTGGGAGCCTTTTTTAAAAAAGAACCGGTCCGGGATGGGGTCGGATTTGGAAGCGTTTGCGGGGCCTAGGTGCCTCTTCGTCGGCATGACTACCGGACGGTCACCCGCCGATCGGCATTTGCGATTTGTTGGCTGGGGAGGTTGGCGGGGTACCTGCAGAATAGTAGGAGGTGGCAAATCGAGAATCGGTCGACATCGCCAAGTGCCTTCTCGAGCCTCCAGGTCTGCAGGGACCGACCCAGGCTGCCCCCAAACCGACCGCGAGGCCGTGCCGGGCGGCCATTTTTGGCCATTTTCGGCATTTTTCGCGTCTTTCGGTAGGTCACGGAAAGCGGCGGCCTGAAGCCCGGGCGTGCCCGGGGAAGGCTCCCCTTCGCCCGCGGGACCGGATTTGCCCCGGAAACGTCCCGAAGCCGGCCGGGAAGGCGGTTTCGAGGGCGAAGCACCTCCGATTGCCTTCGCAAGGCCGGGGAAAGTGGCCCCTGGGCCCGGGAGAGCAAAATCCGTGCGAGGACGGAAGCCCATGAGGTCAGATCCGAGGCTCTTACCCGGCGCCCGGTGGGGGTATTCCCGCAAAGAGCAGCGAGTGCGCCCGGCGACGGGTCAAGTTGCAATTTCTGGCATGCCACTCATGGAGCTGGTTAATGAGTTCCCCGCGGAAGTCCCGATGAGGAAAGGGCAAAATGGCGTTTTGCGGGCTTTGGGGCCTCTTCGTCGGTAGGACTACCGCCCGACCTTACGGTTGGAATTGTCGGCAGGGGAGGTTGGCGGGGTACCTGCAGAATAGTAGGAGGTGGCAAATCGAGAATCGGTCGACATCGCCAAAAACCTTCTCGAGCCTCCAGGTCTGCAGGGACCGACCCAGGCTGCCGCCAAACCGACCGAGAGGCCCTGCCGGCGGCCATTTTTGGCCATTTTCGGCATTTTTCGCCTCTTTCGGCCGGGATGGAAAAGCGGCGGCCTGAAGCCCGGGCCTGCCCGGGGAGGCCTCCTAATCGCCCGGGGGACCGGATTTGCCCCGGTGAGAGCCCCCGAAACGTCCCGAAGCCGGCCGGGAAGGCGGCCAAGGGCGAAGCACCTCGCATTGCGTTGGCAGGCCGTGCAAAGTGGCCTCCGGGCCCGCGAGACAATGCAGGGTGCCCTCGGTGTGCCCCTGAGAAATGGTTAACCAAACGAAGGACAGTGCGGCTCGGATTGCATTGGCAGGCCGTGCAAAGGGGCCCCCGGGCCCGCGAGACGTTACAGATTGCCCTCGGTGAGCCCCTGAGAAATGGTTAACCAATTGGACTTAGTCTCTGGCAGAGAGGCAAAGTGTTTTCACGAGAAATGGTTAACCAATTGGACTTAGTCTCTGGCGGAGAGACAAAGTGTTTTCACGAGAAATGGTTAACCAATTGGACTTAGTCTCTGGCAGAGAGGCAAAGTGTTTTCAAGAGAAATGGTTAACCAGTTGGACTTAGTCTCTGGCAGAGAGGCAAAGTGTTTTCACGAGAAATGGTTAACCAATTGGACTTAGTCTCTGGCGGAGAGGCAAAGTGTTTTCAAGAGAAATGATTAACCAATTGGACTTAGTCTCTGGCGGAGAGACAAAGTGTTTTCAAGAGAAATGGTTAACCAATTGGACTTAGTCTCTGGCAGAGAGGCAAAGTGTTTTCAAGAGAAATGGTTAACCAATTGGACTTAGTCTCTGGCAGAGAGGCAAAGTGTTTTCCAGAGAAATGGTTAACCAATTGGACTTAGTCTCTGGCAGAGAGGCAAAGTGTTTTCCAGAGAAATGGTTAACCAATTGGACTTAGTCTCTGGCGGAGAGACAAAGTGTTTTCAAGAGAAATGGATAACCAATTGGACTTAGTCTCTGGCAGAGAGGCAAAGTGTTTTCACGAGAAATGGTTAACCAATTGGACTTAGTCTCTGGCAGAGAGGCAAAGTGTTTTCAAGAGAAATGGTTAACCAATTGGACTTAGTCTCTGGCGGAGAGACAAAGTGTTTTCAAGAGAAATGGTTAACCAATTGGACTTCGTCTCTGGCAGAGAGGCAAAGTGTTTTCAAGAGAAATGGTTAACCAATTGGACTTGGTCTCTGAACGGCAGGCAAATTGTGGCCTTGAGAAATGATTAACCAATTGGACTTAGTCTCTGGCGGAGAGGCAAAGTGTTTTCACGAGAAATGGTTAACCAGTTGGACTTAGTCTCTGGCGGAGAGACAAAGTGTTTTCCAGAGAAATGGATAACCAATTGGACTTAGTCTCTGGCAGAGAGGCAAAGTGTTTTCACGAGAAATGGTTAACCAATTGGACTTAGTCTCTGGCAGAGAGGCAAAGTGTTTTCAAGAGAAATGGTTAACCAATTGGACTTAGTCTCTGGCAGAGAGGCAAAGTGTTTTCAAGAGAAATGGTTAACCAATTGGACTTAGTCTCTGAACGGCAGGCAAATTGTGGCCTTGAGAAATGATTAACCAATTGGACTTAGTCTCTGGCGGAGAGGCAAAGTGTTTTCTCGAGAAATAATTAACCAATGAGGCCAATGGACCTCGGGTTGCATTGGCAGGCCGGGCAATGAGGCTCTTGGGCCCGCGAGAGCAAAATCCGTGCACAGACGGAAGTCCATGAGGTCAGATCCGAGGCCTTTACCCGGCACCCGGTGGGGGTATTCCCGCAGAGAGTAGCGAATCTGCCCGGCGACGGGTCAAGTTGCAATTTCTGGCATGCCACTCATGGAGCTGGTTAATGAGTTCCCCGCGGAAGTCCCGATGAGGAAAGGGCAAAATGGCGTTTTGCGGGCTTTGGGGCCTCTTCGTCGGTAGGACTACCGCCCGACCTTACGGTTGGAATTGTCGGCAGGGGAGGTTGGCGGGGTACCTGCAGAATAGTAGGAGGTGGCAAATCGAGAATCGGTCGACATCGCCAAAAACCTTCTCGAGCCTCCAGGTCTGCAGGGACCGACCCAGGCTGCCGCCAAACCGACCGAGAGGCCCTGCCGGCGGCCATTTTTGGCCATTTTCGGCATTTTTCGCCTCTTTCGGCCGGGATGGAAAAGCGGCGGCCTGAAGCCCGGGCCTGCCCGGGGAGGCCTCCTAATCGCCCGGGGGACCGGATTTGCCCCGGTGAGAGCCCCCGAAACGTCCCGAAGCCGGCCGGGAAGGCGGCCAAGGGCGAAGCACCTCGCATTGCGTTGGCAGGCCGTGCAAAGTGGCCTCCGGGCCCGCGAGACAATGCAGGGTGCCCTCGGTGTGCCCCTGAGAAATGGTTAACCAAACGAAGGACAGTGCGGCTCGGATTGCATTGGCAGGCCGTGCAAAGGGGCCCCCGGGCCCGCGAGACGTTACAGATTGCCCTCGGTGAGCTCCTGAGAAATGGTTAACCAATTGGACTTAGTCTCTGGCAGAGAGGCAAAGTGTTTTCAAGAGAAATGGTTAACCAATTGGACTTAGTCTCTGGCGGAGAGACAAAGTGTTTTCAAGAGAAATGGTTAACCAATTGGACTTAGTCTCTGGCAGAGAGGCAAAGTGTTTTCAAGAGAAATGGTTAACCAATTGGACTTAGTCTCTGGCAGAGAGGCAAAGTGTTTTCCAGAGAAATGGTTAACCAATTGGACTTAGTCTCTGGCGGAGAGACAAAGTGTTTTCAAGAGAAATGGATAACCAATTGGACTTAGTCTCTGGCAGAGAGGCAAAGTGTTTTCACGAGAAATGGTTAACCAATTGGACTTAGTCTCTGGCAGAGAGGCAAAGTGTTTTCAAGAGAAATGGTTAACCAATTGGACTTAGTCTCTGGCGGAGAGACAAAGTGTTTTCAAGAGAAATGGTTAACCAATTGGACTTAGTCTCTGGCAGAGAGGCAAAGTGTTTTCAAGAGAAATGGTTAACCAATTGGACTTGGTCTCTGAACGGCAGGCAAATTGCGGCCTTGAGAAATGATTAACCAATTGGACTTAGTCTCTGGCAGAGAGGCAAAGTGTTTTCCTGAGAAATGGTTAACCAATTGGACTTAGTCTCTGGCGGAGAGGCAAAGTGTTTCCCGTTGTAATGGTTGGCCAATGCACTTCGGATTGCGTTGGCAGGCCGTGGAAAGTGGCTCTTGCGCCCGCGAGAGCAAAATCCGTGCGCAGACGGAAGTCCATGAGGTCAGATCCGAGGCCTTTACCCGGCACCCGGTGGGGGTATTCCCGCAGAGAGTAGCGGGTGTGCCCGGCGACGGGTCAAGTTGCAATTTCTGGCATACCACTCCTGGAGCTCGTTAATGAGTTCCCCTCGGAAGTCCCGATGAGAAAATGGCAAAATGGCGTTTTGCGGGCTTTGGGGCCTCCTGGACGGTAGGCCTACCGCCCGACCTTACGGTTGCAATTGTTGGCAGGGGAGGTTGGCGGGGTACCCGGAGATTTTCGGGGACACGATTTTCAGAACATTTTCAGACAACGGTCACACTTTAAAAATGCCCAGAAAAGTGCGACTTTGAGGGTGGTAAGCGTTTTCAAATAGAATACCTTTCAAAGAGCTCTCGGAAGTCCTATATGAGGATTTAAGATGAATTTGTGCGGGCTTTCCGAACTCCGTTGTCGGTCTGAAATATCGGCCAGGGTCCAGACCGGTGGTAACCCTGGTTTAATAAACATGGCGTGTGGCGAAAAGAACAGACAAAATGACAAAGTGTCAAATATATATATACATGTGTATTTATGAACAAAAAAAATCACAAAGTGTCACCTGGCGGTGTACTTGATGATGAAAAATAAAAATACAAAGTCTGTTCACAGGCACCTTTGGGGCGGGGGTGCCTGAGTCCCCTTGGGTTGCACACTATAGAGTGTTTGACATGGACAGAGTCAACACTGTGTGCGTGCCCAGAACCCTTTTGAACGCAGGCGACGCACGCCGGTCGGCATTTCCTCTCCGTGCGAGCGCCAACAGGTTGCTTCCGTTGTTTTACAAATAAGAAAATTGTATTTATGAGCAGCAAAACAAAAAATCACAAAGTTTCACCTGGCGGTCTACTTGATGATGAGAAATAAAAATACAAAGCCTGTTCGCAGGCACCTAGGGGGCGGGCGGGGTGCCTGAGTCCCCTTGGGTTGCACACTGTAGTGTTTGACATGGGCAGAGTCAGCACTGTGTGCGTGCCCAGAACCGATGTGAACGCAGGCGACGCACGCCAGTCGGCATTTCCTAGCCGTGCGAGCGCCAACATGTTGCTTCCGATGTTTTACAAATAAGAAAACTGTATTTATGAGCAAAAAAAATCACAAAGTGTCACCTGGCGGTGTACTTGATGATGAAAAATAAAAATACAAAGCCTGTTCACAGGCACCTAGGGGGCGGGCGGGGTGCCTGAGTCCCCTTGGGTTGCACACTGTAGTGTTTGACATGGGCAGAGTCAGCACTGTGTGCGTGCCCAGAACCGTTTTGAACGCAGGCGACGCACGCCAGTCGGCATTTCCTAGTCGTGCGAGCGCCAACATGTTGCTTCCGTTGTTTTACAAATAAGAGAATTGTATTTATGAGCAAAAAAAATCACAAAGTGTCACCTGGCGGTGTACTTGATGATGAAAAATAAAAATACAAAGCCTGTTCACAGGCACCTAGGGGGCGGGCGGGGTGCCTGAGTCCCCTTGGGTTGCACACTGCAGTGTTTGACATGGGCAGAGTCAACACCGTGTGCGTGCCCAGAACCGTTTTGCACGCAGGCGACGCACGCCAGTCGGCATTTCCTAGCCGTGCGAGCGCCAACAGGTTGCTTCGGTTGTTGCAGAAATAAGAAAATTGCACCGCTGCGGACCACCCCTCCACCCGCGGTTGAACCAGTACCCGAGCGAGGCCACGCTGGCTCCGAAAGCAGACGTGTGCTCGGTGGCGGGGAAGCGGTGTGCGTGTGTCTCGCTCCTCAGAGGAAAGATGCGGTGCTAGGTGTCCGATGCGGTAGGGCCCTCGGCCGGCCAGCGCGTATGCTGTTGCTGAGGCTGAGCGGAATACCCTCGCTCTTCTGTTTCCTGCGGGTCACAGACGGACACATTAGCATGTTCGAGTGGTGGCTGGCGCACCTCTCGAAGCCACAGCGCCTTGTGAGGCCGAGGCGCCGATAATGTTAAACGAGTGGCACGATTTTCCAGTGAAGGAACGG
>NW_027596964.1:70000-85000 GCF_964194155.1 Cetorhinus maximus | reverse complement strand
TCACTTTTCCGCGCGGCTTGGCTCTAATCAGTGGGGCCGGGCTTAATATACGCCTAAGGGGAGCAATCTGACGGGCGAGGCCGACCTGGAGTAGCTCTCGGAAGGGGTGGGAGGTTGGATTTGAGTCGGTGCTGGCGGAAGGGCTGGATTTCAAGGGCTTGGCCGGCTGGCCGGTGGTTGTCGGAAGCGGTGGGCATGAAGGGATTGTCGGCTTGTAAGGCACGGGCTTAGCGAGGGCGTGGTAGGCCTCGGGAGGAAGCGGGGTGAATGAGGCCGCGGTGGCCGCACCGGGCGTCGCCATTGCCGGCTGCGCAGAGTGGATTGGGGTCGGTGTTGAGTGAGGGGCATTTTCCTTCTGGAAGGTAAGGGCCCGGAGGAGGCTAGTGGTTGGTGCGGTTGTAAGAGTGTGCCGGCGGGTGAAGGGTTGCGAAGGCGGCGCATTTGTAGCCTGCATGGTGAGTGTTAGTGTTGGGGTCGGGGTTGGGGGTCGGTGACGGGGAGAAGGTGAGGGAATAGGGTTAGTGTTGGGGTCGGGGACGGGCAAAGGGTTAGGGTAAGGTTTAAGGGTAGGGTTAGGGTTAGGGTTAGGGTTTGAGTTAGGGCGAGTGTTAGGGTTAGGGTTACGTTTAAGTGCAGGGTTTAGAGCGTGTGTTAGGGCCAGGGTTAGGGTTCGGCGAAGGGTAAGGTAGGCAAAGTGCAGAAGGTGAAATGGTTAACCAGTTAGCAGGCAGGGCAGCCGGCCGGCAATGAGAGCGGCCCGCCCGGTGATAAGGGTGCAGTTAGGTGACGACCAGCCCAGCAGCTCCAGGGGCTAAGTACGGGTGGGTAAACGGTTAACCAGTTAGCAGGCAGGGCAGCCGGCCGGCCGGTAATTAGAGCCGACCTCCCGGCCATACGGGTGCAGTTAGGTGCCGACCAGCCCAGCAGCTCCAGGGGCTAAGTACGTGTGGGTAAATGGTTAACCAGTTAGCAGGCAGGGCAGCCGGCCGGTAATTGGAGCCGCCCGCCCGGCCATAGGGCTGCAGTTAGGTGCCGACCAGCCCAGCAGCTCCAGGGGCGAAGTGCATGTGGGTAAATGATTAACCAGTTAGCAGGCAGGGCAACCGGCCGGTAATTATAGCCGACCTCCCGGCCATACGGGTGCAGTTAGGTGCCGAACAGCCCAGCAGCTCCAGGGGCTAAGTACATGTGGGTAAATGGTTAACCAGTTAGCAGGCAGGGCAACCGGCCGGTAATTATAGCCGACCTCCCGGCCATACGGGTGCAGTTAGGTGCCGAACAGCCCAGCAGCTCCAGGGGCTAAGTACATGTGGGTAAATGGTTAACCAGTTAGCAGGCAGGGAAGCCGGCCGGTAATTGAGGCCGCCCGCCGGGCCATAGGGCTGCAGTTAGGTGCCGACCAGCCCAGCAGCTCCTGGGGCTAAGTACATGTGGGTAAATGATTAACCAGTTAGCAGGCAGAGCAGCCGGCCGGTAAATAGAGCCACCCGCCCGGTGATAAGGGTGCAGTTAGGTGCCGACAGGCCCAGCAGCTCCAGGGGCTAAGTACATGTGGGTAAATGGTTAACCAGTCAGCAGGCAGAGCAGCCGGCCGGCAATTAGAGCCGCCCGCCCGCTAATCAGGGTGCAGATAGGTGCAGAACAGCCCATCATTTTCCAGGGGCTAAGTACATGTGGGTAAATGGTTAACCAGTTAGCAGGCAGAGCAGCCGGCCGGCAATTAGAGCCGCCCGCCCGCTAATCAAGGTGCAGTTAGGTGCAGAACAGCCCATCAGCTCCAGGGGCTAAGTACATGTGGGTCAATGGTTAACCAGTTAGCAGGCAGAGCAGCCGGCCGGCAATTAGAGCCGCCCGCCCGCCCGCTAATAAGGGTGCAGTTAGGTGCAGAACAGCCCATCAGCTTCCAGGGGCTAAGGACATGTGGGTAAATGGTGAACCAGTTAGCAGGCAGGGCAGCCGGCCGGCCGGTAATTAGAGCCGGCCGCCTGTCCGCCCGCTAATAAGGGTGCAGTATGGTGCAGAACAGCCCATCAGTTTCCAGGGGCTAAGTACATGTGGGTAAATGGTTAACCAGTTAGCAGGCAGGGCAGCCGGCCGGCCGGTAATTAGAGCCGTCCGCCTGTCCGCCCGCTATTAAGGGTGCAGTTAGGTGCAGAACAGCCCCTCTGTTTCCAGGGGCTAAGTACATGTGGGTCAATGGTTAACCAGTTAGCAGGCAATGCAGCCGGCCGGCAATTACAGCCGCCCGCCCGCTAATCAGGGTGCAGTTAGGTGCAGAACAGCCCATCAGCTTCCAGGGGCTAAGTACATGTGGGTAAATGGTTAACCAGTTAGCAGGCAGGGCAGCCGGCCGGCCGGTAATTAGAGCCGCCCGCCCGGTGATAAGGGTGCAGTTAGGTGCCGGCCAGCCCAGCAGCTCCAGGGGCTAAGTACATGTGGGTAAATGGTGAACCAGTTAGCAGGCAGGGCAGCCGGCCGGCCGGTAATTAGAGCCGCCCGCCCGGTGATAAGGGTGCAGTTAGGTGCCGGCCAGCCCAGCAGCTCCAGGGGCTAAGTACATGCGGGTAAATGGTTAACCAGTTAGCAGGCAGGGCAGCCGGCCGGCAATTAGAGCCGCCCGCCCGCTAATCAGGGTGCAGTTCGGTGCAGAACAGCCCATCAGCTCCAGGGGCTAAGTACATGTGGGTAAATGGTTAACCAGTTAGCAGGCAGGGCAGCCGGCCGGTAATTAGAGCCGACCTCCCGGCCATTACGGGTGCAGTTAGGTGCCGACCAGCCCAGCAGCTCCAGGGGCTAAGTACATGTGGGTAAATGATTAACCAGTTAGCAGGCAGGGCAGCCGGCCGGCCGGTAATTAGAGCCGACCTCCCGGCCATAGGGCTGCAGTTAGGTGCCGACCAGCCCAGCAGCTCCAGGGGCTAAGTACATGTGGGTAAATGATGAACCAGTTAGCAGGCAGGGCAGCCGGCCGCTAATTACAGCCGCCCGCCCGCTAGTAAGGGTGCAGTTAGGTGCAGGACAGCCCATCAGTTTCCAGGGGCTAAGTACATGTGGGTAAATGGTTAACCAGTTAGCAAGGCAGGGCAGCCGGCCGGCCGGTAATTAGAGCCGGCCGCCTGTCCGCCCGCTAGTAAGGGTGCAGTTAGGTGCAGAACAGCCCCTCAGTTTCCAGGGGCTAAGTACATGTGGGTCAATGGTTAACCAGTTAGCAGGCAGAGCAGCCGGCCGGCAATTAGAGCCGCCCGCCCGCTAATCAGGGTGCAGTTAGGTGCAGAACAGCCCATCAGTATCCAGGGGCTAAGGACATGTGGGTAAATGGTGAACCAGTTAGCAGGCAGGGCAGCCGGCCGGCCGGTAATTAGAGCCGGCCGCCTGTCCGCCCGCTAATAAGGGTGCAGTTAGGTGCAGAACAGCCCATCAGTTTCCAGGGGCTAAGTACATGTGGGTAAATGGTTAACCAGTTAGCAGGCAGGGCAGCCGGCCGGCCGGTAATTAGAGCCGGCCGCCTGTCCGCCCGCTAATAAGGGTGCAGTTAGGTGCAGAACAGCCCCTCTGTTTCCAGGGGCTAAGTACATGTGGGTCAATGGTTAACCAGTTAGCAGGCAGAGCAGCCGGCCGGCAATTACAGCCGCCCGCCCGCTAATCAGGGTGCAGTTAGGTGCAGAACAGCCCATCAGTATCCAGGGGCTAAGTACATGTGGGTAAAGGGTTTACCAGTTAGCAGGCAGGGCAGCCGGCCGGCCGGCAATTAGTGCCGACCTCCCGGCAACAAGGGTGCAGTTAGGTCGCCGACCAGCCCAGCAGCTCCAGGGGCTAAGTATATGTGAGTAAATGGTTGACCAGTTAAGCAGGCATGGCAGCCGGCCGGTAAGCGGAGCGTCCCGCCCCGTAATACGGGTGCAGTTAGCTGCAGAACACACCGGCAGGTCCAGGGACGAAGTACTTGGACGGGGAAACGGTTAACCAGTTAACAGGCAGGGCAGCCGTACGGGCAGTAGAGCCGCCCGCCCCGTAATACGGGTGCAGTTCGCGGCAGACCAGCCCCGCAGCTCAAAAGTCTAAGTGGAGAACGGGGAACCGGTTGACCGGTGAGCCGAAGCATGCCAGCAGGCAGGGAAGGTGCAAAAAGGGCCGATAAGACCGAACCGGCACGAGTAACAGGCTGCCGGGGGCGGGTTCCCAGCAAACCAGGTGAGGGGGCGTGGCCGGAGGCCGCGCAGCAGAGCCGCCCGCCCGTGAGTACGGTTAGAGGCAGCAGCGGGCTTCCCCAGCAGGGCAGAAGCCGAAGTGCAGGGAGCGAAATGGTTAACCAGCGAGCAGGCAGCATTCCGGCAGGGCTGGAGGGCGAAAAACGGCGTAAAATAACGGACCGGCAGGAGGAAATGGCTGCCGGGGGGCGGACCCAGAGCCCTCACGTGAGGGGGCGGTTCGGGAGGCAGAGCCGCGCATGCGCGGTTGGAAAACGCGTCACGTCGGAGCAGGGTGAAATCATTAACCAGTCGGCCGCTTCGACGTCGGCTGGCCGGGCCGAGGAGGGTCGGACCGGGGAAAGGTTCCCGGTTTCGTGTCCGTCGGGTGGTCCCGAGTGCGGCAGGAAAAAATCCGGAGTCCTGGGAGCCTTTTTTAAAAAAGAACCGGTCCGGGATGGGGTCGGATTTGGAAGCGTTTGCGGGGCCTAGGTGCCTCTTCGTCGGCATGACTACCGGACGGTCACCCGCCGATCGGCATTTGCGATTTGTTGGCTGGGGAGGTTGGCGGGGTACCTGCAGAATAGTAGGAGGTGGCAAATCGAGAATCGGTCGACATCGCCAAGTGCCTTCTCGAGCCTCCAGGTCTGCAGGGACCGACCCAGGCTGCCCCCAAACCGACCGCGAGGCCGTGCCGGGCGGCCATTTTTGGCCATTTTCGGCATTTTTCGCGTCTTTCGGTAGGTCACGGAAAGCGGCGGCCTGAAGCCCGGGCGTGCCCGGGGAAGGCTCCCCTTCGCCCGCGGGACCGGATTTGCCCCGGAAACGTCCCGAAGCCGGCCGGGAAGGCGGTTTCGAGGGCGAAGCACCTCCGATTGCCTTCGCAAGGCCGGGGAAAGTGGCCCCTGGGCCCGGGAGAGCAAAATCCGTGCGAGGACGGAAGCCCATGAGGTCAGATCCGAGGCTCTTACCCGGCGCCCGGTGGGGGTATTCCCGCAAAGAGCAGCGAGTGCGCCCGGCGACGGGTCAAGTTGCAATTTCTGGCATGCCACGCCTGGAGCTGGTTCATGAGTTCCCCTCGGAAGTCCCGATGAGGAAAGGGAAAAATGGCGTTTTGCGGGCTTTGGGGCCTCTTCGTCGGTAGGACTACCGCCCGAACTTACGGTTGGAATTGTCGGCAGGGGAGGTTGGCGGGGTACCTGCAGAATAGTAGGAGGTGGCAAATCGAGAATCGGTCGACATCGCCAAACGCCTTCTCGAGCCTCCAGGTCTGCAGGGACCGACCCAGGCTGCCGCCAAACCGACCGACAGGCCCTGCCGGCGGCCATTTTTGGCCATTTTCGGCATTTTTCGCCTCTTTCGGCCGGGATGGAAAAGCGGCGGCCTGAAGCCCGGGCCTGCCCGGGGAAGCCTCCTAATCGCCCGGGGGACCGGATTTGCCCCGGTGAGAGCCCCCGAAACGCCCCGAAGCCGGCCGGGAAGGCGGCCAAGGGCGAAGCACCTCGCATTGCGTTGGCAGGCCGTGCAAAGTGGCCTCCGGGCCCGCGAGACAATGCAGGGTGCCCTCGGTGTGCCCCTGAGAAATGGTTAACCAAACGAAGGACAGTGGGCCTCGGATTGCATTGGCAGGCCGTGCAAAGGGGCCCCCGGGCCCGCGAGACGTTACAGATTGCCCTCGGTGTGCCCCTGAGAAATGGTTAACCAATTGGACTTAGTCTCTGGCGGAGAGGCAAAGTGTTTTCACGAGAAATGGTTAACCAATTGGACTTAGTCTCTGGCAGAGAGGCAAAGTGTTTTCACGAGAAATGGTTAACCAATTGGACTTAGTCTCTGGCAGAGAGGCAAAGTGTTTTCCTGAGAAATGGTTAACCAATTGGACTTAGTCTCTGAACGGCAGGCAAACTGTGCCCCTGAGAAATGGTTAACCAATTGGACTTAGTCTCTGGCAGAGAGGCAAAGTGTTTTCTCGAGAAATAATTAACCAATGAGGCCAATGGACCTCGGGTTGCATTGGCAGGCCGGGCAATGTGGCTCTTGGGCCCGCGAGAGCAAAATCCGTGCACAGACGGAAGTCCATGAGGTCAGATCCGAGGCCTTTACCCGGCACCCGGTGGGGGTATTCCCGCAGAGAGTAGCGAATCTGCCCGGCGACGGGTCAAGTTGCAATTTCTGGCATGCCACTCATGGAGCTGGTTAATGAGTTCCCCTCGGAAGTCCCGATGAGGAAAGGGCAAAATGGCGTTTTGCGGGCTTTGGGGCCTCTTCGTCGGTAGGACTACCGCCCGACCTTACGGTTGGAATTGTCGGCAGGGGAGGTTGGCGGGGTACCTGCAGAATAGTAGGAGGTGGCAAATCGAGAATCGGTCGACATCGCCAAAAACCTTCTCGAGCCTCCAGGTCTGCAGGGACCGACCCAGGCTGCCGCCAAACCGACCGAGAGGCCCTGCCGGCGGCCATTTTTGGCCATTTTCGGCATTTTTCGCCTCTTTCGGCCGGGATGGAAAAGCGGCGGCCTGAAGCCCGGGCCTGCCCGGGGAGGCCTCCTAATCGCCCGGGGGACCGGATTTGCCCCGGTGAGAGCCCCCGAAACGTCCCGAAGCCGGCCGGGAAGGCGGCCAAGGGCGAAGGACCTCGGATTGCATTGGCAGGCCGTGCAAAGTGGCCTCCGGGCCCGCGAGACAATGCAGGGTGCCCTCGGTGTGCCCCTGAGAAATGGTTAACCAAACGAAGGACAGTGCGCCTCGGATTGCATTGGCAGGCCGTGCAAAGGGGCCCCCGGGCCCGCGAGACGTTACAGGTTGCCCTCGGTGTGCCCCTGAGAAATGGTTAACCAATTGGACTTAGTCTCTGGCAGAGAGACAAAGTGTTTTCAAGAGAAATGGTTAACCAATTGGACTTAGTCTCTGGCAGAGAGGCAAAGTGTTTTCACGAGAAATGGTTAACCAATTGGACTTAGTCTCTGGCGGAGAGGCAAAGTGTTTTCAAGAGAAATGATTAACCAATTGGACTTAGTCTCTGGCAGAGAGGCAAAGTGTTTTCAAGAGAAATGGTTAACCAATTGGACTTAGTCTCTGGCGGAGAGACAAAGTGTTTTCAAGAGAAATGGATAACCAATTGGACTTAGTCTCTGGCAGAGAGGCAAAGTGTTTTCACGAGAAATGGTTAACCAATTGGACTTAGTTTCTGGCAGAGAGGCAAAGTGTTTTCAAGAGAAATGGTTAACCAATTGGACTTAGTCTCTGGCGGAGAGACAAAGTGTTTTCAAGAGAAATGGATAACCAATTGGACTTAGTCTCTGGCAGAGAGGCAAAGTGTTTTCACGAGAAATGGTTAACCAATTGGACTTAGTCTCTGGCAGAGAGGCAAAGTGTTTTCCAGAGAAATGGTTAACCAATTGGACTTAGTCTCTGGCGGAGAGACAAAGTGTTTTCAAGAGAAATGGTTAACCAATTGGACTTCGTCTCTGGCAGAGAGGCAAAGTGTTTTCAAGAGAAATGGTTAACCAATTGGACTTGGTCTCTGAACGGCAGGCAAATTGTGGCCTTGAGAAATGATTAACCAATTGGACTTAGTCTCTGGCGGAGAGGCAAAGTGTTTTCACGAGAAATGGTTAACCAGTTGGACTTAGTCTCTGGCGGAGAGACAAAGTGTTTTCCAGAGAAATGGATAACCAATTGGACTTAGTCTCTGGCAGAGAGGCAAAGTGTTTTCACGAGAAATGGTTAACCAATTGGACTTAGTCTCTGGCAGAGAGGCAAAGTGTTTTCAAGAGAAATGGTTAACCAATTGGACTTAGTCTCTGGCAGAGAGGCAAAGTGTTTTCAAGAGAAATGGTTAACCAATTGGACTTAGTCTCTGAACGGCAGGCAAATTGTGGCCTTGAGAAATGATTAACCAATTGGACTTAGTCTCTGGCGGAGAGGCAAAGTGTTTTCTCGAGAAATAATTAACCAATGAGGCCAATGGACCTCGGGTTGCATTGGCAGGCCGGGCAATGAGGCTCTTGGGCCCGCGAGAGCAAAATCCGTGCACAGACGGAAGTCCATGAGGTCAGATCCGAGGCCTTTACCCGGCACCCGGTGGGGGTATTCCCGCAGAGAGTAGCGAATCTGCCCGGCGACGGGTCAAGTTGCAATTTCTGGCATGCCACTCATGGAGCTGGTTAATGAGTTCCCCGCGGAAGTCCCGATGAGGAAAGGGCAAAATGGCGTTTTGCGGGCTTTGGGGCCTCTTCGTCGGTAGGACTACCGCCCGACCTTACGGTTGGAATTGTCGGCAGGGGAGGTTGGCGGGGTACCTGCAGAATAGTAGGAGGTGGCAAATCGAGAATCGGTCGACATCGCCAAAAACCTTCTCGAGCCTCCAGGTCTGCAGGGACCGACCCAGGCTGCCGCCAAACCGACCGAGAGGCCCTGCCGGCGGCCATTTTTGGCCATTTTCGGCATTTTTCGCCTCTTTCGGCCGGGATGGAAAAGCGGCGGCCTGAAGCCCGGGCCTGCCCGGGGAGGCCTCCTAATCGCCCGGGGGACCGGATTTGCCCCGGTGAGAGCCCCCGAAACGTCCCGAAGCCGGCCGGGAAGGCGGCCAAGGGCGAAGCACCTCGCATTGCGTTGGCAGGCCGTGCAAAGTGGCCTCCGGGCCCGCGAGACAATGCAGGGTGCCCTCGGTGTGCCCCTGAGAAATGGTTAACCAAACGAAGGACAGTGCGGCTCGGATTGCATTGGCAGGCCGTGCAAAGGGGCCCCCGGGCCCGCGAGACGTTACAGATTGCCCTCGGTGAGCCCCTGAGAAATGGTTAACCAATTGGACTTAGTCTCTGGCAGAGAGGCAAAGTGTTTTCACGAGAAATGGTTAACCAATTGGACTTAGTCTCTGGCGGAGAGACAAAGTGTTTTCACGAGAAATGGTTAACCAATTGGACTTAGTCTCTGGCAGAGAGGCAAAGTGTTTTCAAGAGAAATGGTTAACCAGTTGGACTTAGTCTCTGGCAGAGAGGCAAAGTGTTTTCACGAGAAATGGTTAACCAATTGGACTTAGTCTCTGGCGGAGAGGCAAAGTGTTTTCCAGAGAAATGATTAACCAATTGGACTTAGTCTCTGGCGGAGAGACAAAGTGTTTTCAAGAGAAATGGTTAACCAATTGGACTTAGTCTCTGGCAGAGAGGCAAAGTGTTTTCAAGAGAAATGGTTAACCAATTGGACTTAGTCTCTGGCAGAGAGGCAAAGTGTTTTCCAGAGAAATGGTTAACCAATTGGACTTAGTCTCTGGCAGAGAGGCAAAGTGTTTTCCAGAGAAATGGTTAACCAATTGGACTTAGTCTCTGGCGGAGAGACAAAGTGTTTTCAAGAGAAATGGATAACCAATTGGACTTAGTCTCTGGCAGAGAGGCAAAGTGTTTTCACGAGAAATGGTTAACCAATTGGACTTAGTCTCTGGCAGAGAGGCAAAGTGTTTTCAAGAGAAATGGTTAACCAATTGGACTTAGTCTCTGGCGGAGAGACAAAGTGTTTTCAAGAGAAATGGTTAACCAATTGGACTTCGTCTCTGGCAGAGAGGCAAAGTGTTTTCAAGAGAAATGGTTAACCAATTGGACTTGGTCTCTGAACGGCAGGCAAATTGTGGCCTTGAGAAATGATTAACCAATTGGACTTAGTCTCTGGCGGAGAGGCAAAGTGTTTTCACGAGAAATGGTTAACCAGTTGGACTTAGTCTCTGGCGGAGAGACAAAGTGTTTTCCAGAGAAATGGATAACCAATTGGACTTAGTCTCTGGCAGAGAGGCAAAGTGTTTTCACGAGAAATGGTTAACCAATTGGACTTAGTCTCTGGCAGAGAGGCAAAGTGTTTTCAAGAGAAATGGTTAACCAATTGGACTTAGTCTCTGGCAGAGAGGCAAAGTGTTTTCAAGAGAAATGGTTAACCAATTGGACTTAGTCTCTGAACGGCAGGCAAATTGTGGCCTTGAGAAATGATTAACCAATTGGACTTAGTCTCTGGCGGAGAGGCAAAGTGTTTTCTCGAGAAATAATTAACCAATGAGGCCAATGGACCTCGGGTTGCATTGGCAGGCCGGGCAATGAGGCTCTTGGGCCCGCGAGAGCAAAATCCGTGCACAGACGGAAGTCCATGAGGTCAGATCCGAGGCCTTTACCCGGCACCCGGTGGGGGTATTCCCGCAGAGAGTAGCGAATCTGCCCGGCGACGGGTCAAGTTGCAATTTCTGGCATGCCACTCATGGAGCTGGTTAATGAGTTCCCCGCGGAAGTCCCGATGAGGAAAGGGCAAAATGGCGTTTTGCGGGCTTTGGGGCCTCTTCGTCGGTAGGACTACCGCCCGACCTTACGGTTGGAATTGTCGGCAGGGGAGGTTGGCGGGGTACCTGCAGAATAGTAGGAGGTGGCAAATCGAGAATCGGTCGACATCGCCAAAAACCTTCTCGAGCCTCCAGGTCTGCAGGGACCGACCCAGGCTGCCGCCAAACCGACCGAGAGGCCCTGCCGGCGGCCATTTTTGGCCATTTTCGTCATTTTTCGCCTCTTTCGGCCGGGATGGAAAAGCGGCGGCCTGAAGCCCGGGCCTGCCCGGGGAGGCCTCCTAATCGCCCGGGGGACCGGATTTGCCCCGGTGAGAGCCCCCGAAACGTCCCGAAGCCGGCCGGGAAGGCGGCCAAGGGCGAAGCACCTCGCATTGCGTTGGCAGGCCGTGCAAAGTGGCCTCCGGGCCCGCGAGACAATGCAGGGTGCCCTCGGTGTGCCCCTGAGAAATGGTTAACCAAACGAAGGACAGTGCGGCTCGGATTGCATTGGCAGGCCGTGCAAAGGGGCCCCCGGGCCCGCGAGACGTTACAGATTGCCCTCGGTGAGCCCCTGAGAAATGGTTAACCAATTGGACTTAGTCTCTGGCAGAGAGGCAAAGTGTTTTCACGAGAAATGGTTAACCAATTGGACTTAGTCTCTGGCGGAGAGACAAAGTGTTTTCACGAGAAATGGTTAACCAATTGGACTTAGTCTCTGGCAGAGAGGCAAAGTGTTTTCAAGAGAAATGGTTAACCAGTTGGACTTAGTCTCTGGCAGAGAGGCAAAGTGTTTTCACGAGAAATGGTTAACCAATTGGACTTAGTCTCTGGCGGAGAGGCAAAGTGTTTTCAAGAGAAATGATTAACCAATTGGACTTAGTCTCTGGCGGAGAGACAAAGTGTTTTCAAGAGAAATGGTTAACCAATTGGACTTAGTCTCTGGCAGAGAGGCAAAGTGTTTTCAAGAGAAATGGTTAACCAATTGGACTTAGTCTCTGGCAGAGAGGCAAAGTGTTTTCCAGAGAAATGGTTAACCAATTGGACTTAGTCTCTGGCAGAGAGGCAAAGTGTTTTCCAGAGAAATGGTTAACCAATTGGACTTAGTCTCTGGCGGAGAGACAAAGTGTTTTCAAGAGAAATGGATAACCAATTGGACTTAGTCTCTGGCAGAGAGGCAAAGTGTTTTCACGAGAAATGGTTAACCAATTGGACTTAGTCTCTGGCAGAGAGGCAAAGTGTTTTCAAGAGAAATGGTTAACCAATTGGACTTAGTCTCTGGCGGAGAGACAAAGTGTTTTCAAGAGAAATGGTTAACCAATTGGACTTCGTCTCTGGCAGAGAGGCAAAGTGTTTTCAAGAGAAATGGTTAACCAATTGGACTTGGTCTCTGAACGGCAGGCAAATTGTGGCCTTGAGAAATGATTAACCAATTGGACTTAGTCTCTGGCGGAGAGGCAAAGTGTTTTCACGAGAAATGGTTAACCAGTTGGACTTAGTCTCTGGCGGAGAGACAAAGTGTTTTCCAGAGAAATGGATAACCAATTGGACTTAGTCTCTGGCAGAGAGGCAAAGTGTTTTCACGAGAAATGGTTAACCAATTGGACTTAGTCTCTGGCAGAGAGGCAAAGTGTTTTCAAGAGAAATGGTTAACCAATTGGACTTAGTCTCTGGCAGAGAGGCAAAGTGTTTTCAAGAGAAATGGTTAACCAATTGGACTTAGTCTCTGAACGGCAGGCAAATTGTGGCCTTGAGAAATGATTAACCAATTGGACTTAGTCTCTGGCGGAGAGGCAAAGTGTTTTCTCGAGAAATAATTAACCAATGAGGCCAATGGACCTCGGGTTGCATTGGCAGGCCGGGCAATGAGGCTCTTGGGCCCGCGAGAGCAAAATCCGTGCACAGACGGAAGTCCATGAGGTCAGATCCGAGGCCTTTACCCGGCACCCGGTGGGGGTATTCCCGCAGAGAGTAGCGAATCTGCCCGGCGACGGGTCAAGTTGCAATTTCTGGCATGCCACTCATGGAGCTGGTTAATGAGTTCCCCGCGGAAGTCCCGATGAGGAAAGGGCAAAATGGCGTTTTGCGGGCTTTGGGGCCTCTTCGTCGGTAGGACTACCGCCCGACCTTACGGTTGGAATTGTCGGCAGGGGAGGTTGGCGGGGTACCTGCAGAATAGTAGGAGGTGGCAAATCGAGAATCGGTCGACATCGCCAAAAACCTTCTCGAGCCTCCAGGTCTGCAGGGACCGACCCAGGCTGCCGCCAAACCGACCGAGAGGCCCTGCCGGCGGCCATTTTTGGCCATTTTCGGCATTTTTCGCCTCTTTCGGCCGGGATGGAAAAGCGGCGGCCTGAAGCCCGGGCCTGCCCGGGGAGGCCTCCTAATCGCCCGGGGGACCGGATTTGCCCCGGTGAGAGCCCCCGAAACGTCCCGAAGCCGGCCGGGAAGGCGGCCAAGGGCGAAGCACCTCGCATTGCGTTGGCAGGCCGTGCAAAGTGGCCTCCGGGCCCGCGAGACAATGCAGGGTGCCCTCGGTGTGCCCCTGAGAAATGGTTAACCAAACGAAGGACAGTGCGGCTCGGATTGCATTGGCAGGCCGTGCAAAGGGGCCCCCGGGCCCGCGAGACGTTACAGATTGCCCTCGGTGAGCTCCTGAGAAATGGTTAACCAATTGGACTTAGTCTCTGGCAGAGAGGCAAAGTGTTTTCAAGAGAAATGGTTAACCAATTGGACTTAGTCTCTGGCGGAGAGACAAAGTGTTTTCAAGAGAAATGGTTAACCAATTGGACTTAGTCTCTGGCAGAGAGGCAAAGTGTTTTCAAGAGAAATGGTTAACCAATTGGACTTAGTCTCTGGCAGAGAGGCAAAGTGTTTTCCAGAGAAATGGTTAACCAATTGGACTTAGTCTCTGGCGGAGAGACAAAGTGTTTTCAAGAGAAATGGATAACCAATTGGACTTAGTCTCTGGCAGAGAGGCAAAGTGTTTTCACGAGAAATGGTTAACCAATTGGACTTAGTCTCTGGCAGAGAGGCAAAGTGTTTTCAAGAGAAATGGTTAACCAATTGGACTTAGTCTCTGGCGGAGAGACAAAGTGTTTTCAAGAGAAATGGTTAACCAATTGGACTTAGTCTCTGGCAGAGAGGCAAAGTGTTTTCAAGAGAAATGGTTAACCAATTGGACTTGGTCTCTGAACGGCAGGCAAATTGCGGCCTTGAGAAATGATTAACCAATTGGACTTAGTCTCTGGCAGAGAGGCAAAGTGTTTTCCTGAGAAATGGTTAACCAATTGGACTTAGTCTCTGGCGGAGAGGCAAAGTGTTTCCCGTTGTAATGGTTGGCCAATGCACTTCGGATTGCGTTGGCAGGCCGTGGAAAGTGGCTCTTGCGCCCGCGAGAGCAAAATCCGTGCGCAGACGGAAGTCCATGAGGTCAGATCCGAGGCCTTTACCCGGCACCCGGTGGGGGTATTCCCGCAGAGAGTAGCGGGTGTGCCCGGCGACGGGTCAAGTTGCAATTTCTGGCATACCACTCCTGGAGCTCGTTAATGAGTTCCCCTCGGAAGTCCCGATGAGAAAATGGCAAAATGGCGTTTTGCGGGCTTTGGGGCCTCCTGGACGGTAGGCCTACCGCCCGACCTTACGGTTGCAATTGTTGGCAGGGGAGGTTGGCGGGGTACCCGGAGATTTTCGGGGACACGATTTTCAGAACATTTTCAGACAACGGTCACACTTTAAAAATGCCCAGAAAAGTGCGACTTTGAGGGTGGTAAGCGTTTTCAAATAGAATACCTTTCAAAGAGCTCTCGGAAGTCCTATATGAGGATTTAAGATGAATTTGTGCGGGCTTTCCGAACTCCGTTGTCGGTCTGAAATATCGGCCAGGGTCCAGACCGGTGGTAACCCTGGTTTAATAAACATGGCGTGTGGCGAAAAGAACAGACAAAATGACAAAGTGTCAAATATATATATACATGTGTATTTATGAACAAAAAAAATCACAAAGTGTCACCTGGCGGTGTACTTGATGATGAAAAATAAAAATACAAAGTCTGTTCACAGGCACCTTTGGGGCGGGGGTGCCTGAGTCCCCTTGGGTTGCACACTATAGAGTGTTTGACATGGACAGAGTCAACACTGTGTGCGTGCCCAGAACCCTTTTGAACGCAGGCGACGCACGCCGGTCGGCATTTCCTCTCCGTGCGAGCGCCAACAGGTTGCTTCCGTTGTTTTACAAATAAGAAAATTGTATTTATGAGCAGCAAAACAAAAAATCACAAAGTTTCACCTGGCGGTGTACTTGATGATGAGAAATAAAAATACAAAGCCTGTTCGCAGGCACCTAGGGGGCGGGCGGGGTGCCTGAGTCCCCTTGGGTTGCACACTGTAGTGTTTGACATGGGCAGAGTCAGCACTGTGTGCGTGCCCAGAACCGATGTGAACGCAGGCGACGCACGCCAGTCGGCATTTCCTAGCCGTGCGAGCGCCAACATGTTGCTTCCGATGTTTTACAAATAAGAAA
>NW_027596964.1:45000-57500 GCF_964194155.1 Cetorhinus maximus | reverse complement strand
TAGAGCCGCCCGCCCGCTAATCAGGGTGCAGATAGGTGCAGAACAGCCCATCATTTTCCAGGGGCTAAGTACATGTGGGTAAATGGTTAACCAGTTAGCAGGCAGAGCAGCCGGCCGGCAATTAGAGCCGCCCGCCCGCTAATCAAGGTGCAGTTAGGTGCAGAACAGCCCATCAGCTCCAGGGGCTAAGTACATGTGGGTCAATGGTTAACCAGTTAGCAGGCAGAGCAGCCGGCCGGCAATTAGAGCCGCCCGCCCGCCCGCTAATAAGGGTGCAGTTAGGTGCAGAACAGCCCATCAGCTTCCAGGGGCTAAGGACATGTGGGTAAATGGTGAACCAGTTAGCAGGCAGGGCAGCCGGCCGGCCGGTAATTAGAGCCGGCCGCCTGTCCGCCCGCTAATAAGGGTGCAGTATGGTGCAGAACAGCCCATCAGTTTCCAGGGGCTAAGTACATGTGGGTAAATGGTTAACCAGTTAGCAGGCAGGGCAGCCGGCCGGCCGGTAATTAGAGCCGTCCGCCTGTCCGCCCGCTATTAAGGGTGCAGTTAGGTGCAGAACAGCCCCTCTGTTTCCAGGGGCTAAGTACATGTGGGTCAATGGTTAACCAGTTAGCAGGCAATGCAGCCGGCCGGCAATTACAGCCGCCCGCCCGCTAATCAGGGTGCAGTTAGGTGCAGAACAGCCCATCAGCTTCCAGGGGCTAAGTACATGTGGGTAAATGGTTAACCAGTTAGCAGGCAGGGCAGCCGGCCGGCCGGTAATTAGAGCCGCCCGCCCGGTGATAAGGGTGCAGTTAGGTGCCGGCCAGCCCAGCAGCTCCAGGGGCTAAGTACATGTGGGTAAATGGTGAACCAGTTAGCAGGCAGGGCAGCCGGCCGGCCGGTAATTAGAGCCGCCCGCCCGGTGATAAGGGTGCAGTTAGGTGCCGGCCAGCCCAGCAGCTCCAGGGGCTAAGTACATGCGGGTAAATGGTTAACCAGTTAGCAGGCAGGGCAGCCGGCCGGCAATTAGAGCCGCCCGCCCGCTAATCAGGGTGCAGTTCGGTGCAGAAGAGCCCATCAGCTCCAGGGGCTAAGTACATGTGGGTAAATGGTTAACCAGTTAGCAGGCAGGGCAGCCGGCCGGTAATTAGAGCCGACCTCCCGGCCATTACGGGTGCAGTTAGGTGCCGACCAGCCCAGCAGCTCCAGGGGCTAAGTACATGTGGGTAAATGATTAACCAGTTAGCAGGCAGGGCAGCCGGCCGGCCGGTAATTAGAGCCGACCTCCCGGCCATAGGGCTGCAGTTAGGTGCCGACCAGCCCAGCAGCTCCAGGGGCTAAGTACATGTGGGTAAATGATGAACCAGTTAGCAGGCAGGGCAGCCGGCCGCTAATTACAGCCGCCCGCCCGCTAGTAAGGGTGCAGTTAGGTGCAGGACAGCCCATCAGTTTCCAGGGGCTAAGTACATGTGGGTAAATGGTTAACCAGTTAGCAAGGCAGGGCAGCCGGCCGGCCGGTAATTAGAGCCGGCCGCCTGTCCGCCCGCTAATAAGGGTGCAGTTAGGTGCAGGACAGCCCATCAGTTTCCAGGGGCTAAGTACATGTGGGTAAATGGTTAACCAGTTAGCAGGCAGGGCAGCCGGCCGGTAATTACAGCCGCCCGCCCGCTAATAAGGGTGCAGTTAGGTGCAGAACAGCCCATCAGCTTCCAGGGGCTAAGGACATGTGGGTAAATGGTGAACCAGTTAGCAGGCAGGGCAGCCGGCCGGCCGGTAATTAGAGCCGGCCGCCTGTCCGCCCGCTAATAAGGGTGCAGTTAGGTGCAGAACAGCCCATCAGTTTCCAGGGGCTAAGTACATGTGGGTAAATGGTTAACCAGTTAGCAGGCAGGGCAGCCGGCCGGCCGGTAATTAGAGCCGGCCGCCTGTCCGCCCGCTAATAAGGGTGCAGTTAGGTGCAGAACAGCCCCTCTGTTTCCAGGGGCTAAGTACATGTGGGTCAATGGTTAACCAGTTAGCAGGCAGAGCAGCCGGCCGGCAATTAAAGCCGCCCGCCCGCTAATCAGGGTGCAGTTAGGTGCAGAACAGCCCATCAGTATCCAGGGGCTAAGTACATGTGGGTAAAGGGTTTACCAGTTAGCAGGCAGGGCAGCCGGCCGGCCGGCAATTAGTGCCGACCTCCCGGCAACAAGGGTGCAGTTAGGTCGCCGACCAGCCCAGCAGCTCCAGGGGCTAAGTATATGTGAGTAAATGGTTGACCAGTTAAGCAGGCATGGCAGCCGGCCGGTAAGCGGAGCGTCCCGCCCCGTAATACGGGTGCAGTTAGCTGCAGAACACACCGGCAGGTCCAGGGACGAAGTACTTGGACGGGGAAACGGTTAACCAGTTAACAGGCAGGGCAGCCGTACGGGCAGTAGAGCCGCCCGCCCCGTAATACGGGTGCAGTTCGCGGCAGACCAGCCCCGCAGCTCAAAAGTCTAAGTGGAGAACGGGGAACCGGTTGACCGGTGAGCCGAAGCATGCCAGCAGGCAGGGAAGGTGCAAAAAGGGCCGATAAGACCGAACCGGCACGAGTAACAGGCTGCCGGGGGCGGGTTCCCAGCAAACCAGGTGAGGGGGCGTGGCCGGAGGCCGCGCAGCAGAGCCGCCCGCCCGTGAGTACGGTTAGAGGCAGCAGCGGGCTTCCCCAGCAGGGCAGAAGCCGAAGTGCAGGGAGCGAAATGGTTAACCAGCGAGCAGGCAGCATTCCGGCAGGGCTGGAGGGCGAAAAACGGCGTAAAATAACGGACCGGCAGGAGGAAATGGCTGCCGGGGGGCGGACCCAGAGCCCTCACGTGAGGGGGCGGTTCGGGAGGCAGAGCCGCGCATGCGCGGTTGGAAAACGCGTCACGTCGGAGCAGGGTGAAATCATTAACCAGTCGGCCGCTTCGACGTCGGCTGGCCGGGCCGAGGAGGGTCGGACCGGGGAAAGGTTCCCGGTTTCGTGTCCGTCGGGTGGTCCCGAGTGCGGCAGGAAAAAATCCGGAGTCCTGGGAGCCTTTTTTAAAAAAGAACCGGTCCGGGATGGGGTCGGATTTGGAAGCGTTTGCGGGGCCTAGGTGCCTCTTCGTCGGCATGACTACCGGACGGTCACCCGCCGATCGGCATTTGCGATTTGTTGGCTGGGGAGGTTGGCGGGGTACCTGCAGAATAGTAGGAGGTGGCAAATCGAGAATCGGTCGACATCGCCAAGTGCCTTCTCGAGCCTCCAGGTCTGCAGGGACCGACCCAGGCTGCCCCCAAACCGACCGCGAGGCCGTGCCGGGCGGCCATTTTTGGCCATTTTCGGCATTTTTCGCGTCTTTCGGTAGGTCACGGAAAGCGGCGGCCTGAAGCCCGGGCGTGCCCGGGGAAGGCTCCCCTTCGCCCGCGGGACCGGATTTGCCCCGGAAACGTCCCGAAGCCGGCCGGGAAGGCGGTTTCGAGGGCGAAGCACCTCCGATTGCCTTCGCAAGGCCGGGGAAAGTGGCCCCTGGGCCCGGGAGAGCAAAATCCGTGCGAGGACGGAAGCCCATGAGGTCAGATCCGAGGCTCTTACCCGGCGCCCGGTGGGGGTATTCCCGCAAAGAGCAGCGAGTGCGCCCGGCGACGGGTCAAGTTGCAATTTCTGGCATGCCACGCCTGGAGCTGGTTCATGAGTTCCCCTCGGAAGTCCCGATGAGGAAAGGGAAAAATGGCGTTTTGCGGGCTTTGGGGCCTCTTCGTCGGTAGGACTACCGCCCGAACTTACGGTTGGAATTGTCGGCAGGGGAGGTTGGCGGGGTACCTGCAGAATAGTAGGAGGTGGCAAATCGAGAATCGGTCGACATCGCCAAACGCCTTCTCGAGCCTCCAGGTCTGCAGGGACCGACCCAGGCTGCCGCCAAACCGACCGACAGGCCCTGCCGGCGGCCATTTTTGGCCATTTTCGGCATTTTTCGCCTCTTTCGGCCGGGATGGAAAAGCGGCGGCCTGAAGCCCGGGCCTGCCCGGGGAAGCCTCCTAATCGCCCGGGGGACCGGATTTGCCCCGGTGAGAGCCCCCGAAACGCCCCGAAGCCGGCCGGGAAGGCGGCCAAGGGCGAAGCACCTCGCATTGCGTTGGCAGGCCGTGCAAAGTGGCCTCCGGGCCCGCGAGACAATGCAGGGTGCCCTCGGTGTGCCCCTGAGAAATGGTTAACCAAACGAAGGACAGTGGGCCTCGGATTGCATTGGCAGGCCGTGCAAAGGGGCCCCCGGGCCCGCGAGACGTTACAGATTGCCCTCGGTGTGCCCCTGAGAAATGGTTAACCAATTGGACTTAGTCTCTGGCGGAGAGGCAAAGTGTTTTCACGAGAAATGGTTAACCAATTGGACTTAGTCTCTGGCAGAGAGGCAAAGTGTTTTCAAGAGAAATGGTTAACCAATTGGACTTAGTCTCTGGCAGAGAGGCAAAGTGTTTTCACGAGAAATGGTTAACCAATTGGACTTAGTCTCTGGCGGAGAGGCAAAGTGTTTTCAAGAGAAATGATTAACCAATTGGACTTAGTCTCTGGCGGAGAGACAAAGTGTTTTCAAGAGAAATGGTTAACCAATTGGACTTAGTCTCTGGCAGAGAGGCAAAGTGTTTTCACGAGAAATGGTTAACCAATTGGACTTAGTCTCTGGCAGAGAGGCAAAGTGTTTTCCTGAGAAATGGTTAACCAATTGGACTTAGTCTCTGAACGGCAGGCAAACTGTGCCCCTGAGAAATGGTTAACCAATTGGACTTAGTCTCTGGCAGAGAGGCAAAGTGTTTTCTCGAGAAATAATTAACCAATGAGGCCAATGGACCTCGGGTTGCATTGGCAGGCCGGGCAATGTGGCTCTTGGGCCCGCGAGAGCAAAATCCGTGCACAGACGGAAGTCCATGAGGTCAGATCCGAGGCCTTTACCCGGCACCCGGTGGGGGTATTCCCGCAGAGAGTAGCGAATCTGCCCGGCGACGGGTCAAGTTGCAATTTCTGGCATGCCACTCATGGAGCTGGTTAATGAGTTCCCCTCGGAAGTCCCGATGAGGAAAGGGCAAAATGGCGTTTTGCGGGCTTTGGGGCCTCTTCGTCGGTAGGACTACCGCCCGACCTTACGGTTGGAATTGTCGGCAGGGGAGGTTGGCGGGGTACCTGCAGAATAGTAGGAGGTGGCAAATCGAGAATCGGTCGACATCGCCAAAAACCTTCTCGAGCCTCCAGGTCTGCAGGGACCGACCCAGGCTGCCGCCAAACCGACCGAGAGGCCCTGCCGGCGGCCATTTTTGGCCATTTTCGGCATTTTTCGCCTCTTTCGGCCGGGATGGAAAAGCGGCGGCCTGAAGCCCGGGCCTGCCCGGGGAGGCCTCCTAATCGCCCGGGGGACCGGATTTGCCCCGGTGAGAGCCCCCGAAACGTCCCGAAGCCGGCCGGGAAGGCGGCCAAGGGCGAAGGACCTCGGATTGCATTGGCAGGCCGTGCAAAGTGGCCTCCGGGCCCGCGAGACAATGCAGGGTGCCCTCGGTGTGCCCCTGAGAAATGGTTAACCAAACGAAGGACAGTGCGCCTCGGATTGCATTGGCAGGCCGTGCAAAGGGGCCCCCGGGCCCGCGAGACGTTACAGGTTGCCCTCGGTGTGCCCCTGAGAAATGGTTAACCAATTGGACTTAGTCTCTGGCAGAGAGACAAAGTGTTTTCAAGAGAAATGGTTAACCAATTGGACTTAGTCTCTGGCAGAGAGGCAAAGTGTTTTCACGAGAAATGGTTAACCAATTGGACTTAGTCTCTGGCGGAGAGGCAAAGTGTTTTCAAGAGAAATGATTAACCAATTGGACTTAGTCTCTGGCAGAGAGGCAAAGTGTTTTCAAGAGAAATGGTTAACCAATTGGACTTAGTCTCTGGCGGAGAGACAAAGTGTTTTCAAGAGAAATGGATAACCAATTGGACTTAGTCTCTGGCAGAGAGGCAAAGTGTTTTCACGAGAAATGGTTAACCAATTGGACTTAGTTTCTGGCAGAGAGGCAAAGTGTTTTCAAGAGAAATGGTTAACCAATTGGACTTAGTCTCTGGCGGAGAGACAAAGTGTTTTCAAGAGAAATGGATAACCAATTGGACTTAGTCTCTGGCAGAGAGGCAAAGTGTTTTCACGAGAAATGGTTAACCAATTGGACTTAGTCTCTGGCAGAGAGGCAAAGTGTTTTCCAGAGAAATGGTTAACCAATTGGACTTAGTCTCTGGCGGAGAGACAAAGTGTTTTCAAGAGAAATGGTTAACCAATTGGACTTCGTCTCTGGCAGAGAGGCAAAGTGTTTTCAAGAGAAATGGTTAACCAATTGGACTTGGTCTCTGAACGGCAGGCAAATTGTGGCCTTGAGAAATGATTAACCAATTGGACTTAGTCTCTGGCGGAGAGGCAAAGTGTTTTCACGAGAAATGGTTAACCAGTTGGACTTAGTCTCTGGCGGAGAGACAAAGTGTTTTCCAGAGAAATGGATAACCAATTGGACTTAGTCTCTGGCAGAGAGGCAAAGTGTTTTCACGAGAAATGGTTAACCAATTGGACTTAGTCTCTGGCAGAGAGGCAAAGTGTTTTCAAGAGAAATGGTTAACCAATTGGACTTAGTCTCTGGCAGAGAGGCAAAGTGTTTTCAAGAGAAATGGTTAACCAATTGGACTTAGTCTCTGAACGGCAGGCAAATTGTGGCCTTGAGAAATGATTAACCAATTGGACTTAGTCTCTGGCGGAGAGGCAAAGTGTTTTCTCGAGAAATAATTAACCAATGAGGCCAATGGACCTCGGGTTGCATTGGCAGGCCGGGCAATGAGGCTCTTGGGCCCGCGAGAGCAAAATCCGTGCACAGACGGAAGTCCATGAGGTCAGATCCGAGGCCTTTACCCGGCACCCGGTGGGGGTATTCCCGCAGAGAGTAGCGAATCTGCCCGGCGACGGGTCAAGTTGCAATTTCTGGCATGCCACTCATGGAGCTGGTTAATGAGTTCCCCGCGGAAGTCCCGATGAGGAAAGGGCAAAATGGCGTTTTGCGGGCTTTGGGGCCTCTTCGTCGGTAGGACTACCGCCCGACCTTACGGTTGGAATTGTCGGCAGGGGAGGTTGGCGGGGTACCTGCAGAATAGTAGGAGGTGGCAAATCGAGAATCGGTCGACATCGCCAAAAACCTTCTCGAGCCTCCAGGTCTGCAGGGACCGACCCAGGCTGCCGCCAAACCGACCGAGAGGCCCTGCCGGCGGCCATTTTTGGCCATTTTCGGCATTTTTCGCCTCTTTCGGCCGGGATGGAAAAGCGGCGGCCTGAAGCCCGGGCCTGCCCGGGGAGGCCTCCTAATCGCCCGGGGGACCGGATTTGCCCCGGTGAGAGCCCCCGAAACGTCCCGAAGCCGGCCGGGAAGGCGGCCAAGGGCGAAGCACCTCGCATTGCGTTGGCAGGCCGTGCAAAGTGGCCTCCGGGCCCGCGAGACAATGCAGGGTGCCCTCGGTGTGCCCCTGAGAAATGGTTAACCAAACGAAGGACAGTGCGGCTCGGATTGCATTGGCAGGCCGTGCAAAGGGGCCCCCGGGCCCGCGAGACGTTACAGATTGCCCTCGGTGAGCCCCTGAGAAATGGTTAACCAATTGGACTTAGTCTCTGGCAGAGAGGCAAAGTGTTTTCACGAGAAATGGTTAACCAATTGGACTTAGTCTCTGGCGGAGAGACAAAGTGTTTTCACGAGAAATGGTTAACCAATTGGACTTAGTCTCTGGCAGAGAGGCAAAGTGTTTTCAAGAGAAATGGTTAACCAGTTGGACTTAGTCTCTGGCAGAGAGGCAAAGTGTTTTCACGAGAAATGGTTAACCAATTGGACTTAGTCTCTGGCGGAGAGGCAAAGTGTTTTCAAGAGAAATGATTAACCAATTGGACTTAGTCTCTGGCGGAGAGACAAAGTGTTTTCAAGAGAAATGGTTAACCAATTGGACTTAGTCTCTGGCAGAGAGGCAAAGTGTTTTCAAGAGAAATGGTTAACCAATTGGACTTAGTCTCTGGCAGAGAGGCAAAGTGTTTTCCAGAGAAATGGTTAACCAATTGGACTTAGTTTCTGGCAGAGAGGCAAAGTGTTTTCAAGAGAAATGGTTAACCAATTGGACTTAGTCTCTGGCGGAGAGACAAAGTGTTTTCAAGAGAAATGGATAACCAATTGGACTTAGTCTCTGGCAGAGAGGCAAAGTGTTTTCACGAGAAATGGTTAACCAATTGGACTTAGTCTCTGGCAGAGAGGCAAAGTGTTTTCCAGAGAAATGGTTAACCAATTGGACTTAGTCTCTGGCGGAGAGACAAAGTGTTTTCAAGAGAAATGGTTAACCAATTGGACTTCGTCTCTGGCAGAGAGGCAAAGTGTTTTCAAGAGAAATGGTTAACCAATTGGACTTGGTCTCTGAACGGCAGGCAAATTGTGGCCTTGAGAAATGATTAACCAATTGGACTTAGTCTCTGGCGGAGAGGCAAAGTGTTTTCACGAGAAATGGTTAACCAGTTGGACTTAGTCTCTGGCGGAGAGACAAAGTGTTTTCCAGAGAAATGGATAACCAATTGGACTTAGTCTCTGGCAGAGAGGCAAAGTGTTTTCACGAGAAATGGTTAACCAATTGGACTTAGTCTCTGGCAGAGAGGCAAAGTGTTTTCAAGAGAAATGGTTAACCAATTGGACTTAGTCTCTGGCAGAGAGGCAAAGTGTTTTCAAGAGAAATGGTTAACCAATTGGACTTAGTCTCTGAACGGCAGGCAAATTGTGGCCTTGAGAAATGATTAACCAATTGGACTTAGTCTCTGGCGGAGAGGCAAAGTGTTTTCTCGAGAAATAATTAACCAATGAGGCCAATGGACCTCGGGTTGCATTGGCAGGCCGGGCAATGAGGCTCTTGGGCCCGCGAGAGCAAAATCCGTGCACAGACGGAAGTCCATGAGGTCAGATCCGAGGCCTTTACCCGGCACCCGGTGGGGGTATTCCCGCAGAGAGTAGCGAATCTGCCCGGCGACGGGTCAAGTTGCAATTTCTGGCATGCCACTCATGGAGCTGGTTAATGAGTTCCCCGCGGAAGTCCCGATGAGGAAAGGGCAAAATGGCGTTTTGCGGGCTTTGGGGCCTCTTCGTCGGTAGGACTACCGCCCGACCTTACGGTTGGAATTGTCGGCAGGGGAGGTTGGCGGGGTACCTGCAGAATAGTAGGAGGTGGCAAATCGAGAATCGGTCGACATCGCCAAAAACCTTCTCGAGCCTCCAGGTCTGCAGGGACCGACCCAGGCTGCCGCCAAACCGACCGAGAGGCCCTGCCGGCGGCCATTTTTGGCCATTTTCGGCATTTTTCGCCTCTTTCGGCCGGGATGGAAAAGCGGCGGCCTGAAGCCCGGGCCTGCCCGGGGAGGCCTCCTAATCGCCCGGGGGACCGGATTTGCCCCGGTGAGAGCCCCCGAAACGTCCCGAAGCCGGCCGGGAAGGCGGCCAAGGGCGAAGCACCTCGCATTGCGTTGGCAGGCCGTGCAAAGTGGCCTCCGGGCCCGCGAGACAATGCAGGGTGCCCTCGGTGTGCCCCTGAGAAATGGTTAACCAAACGAAGGACAGTGCGGCTCGGATTGCATTGGCAGGCCGTGCAAAGGGGCCCCCGGGCCCGCGAGACGTTACAGATTGCCCTCGGTGAGCCCCTGAGAAATGGTTAACCAATTGGACTTAGTCTCTGGCAGAGAGGCAAAGTGTTTTCAAGAGAAATGGTTAACCAATTGGACTTAGTCTCTGGCGGAGAGACAAAGTGTTTTCAAGAGAAATGGTTAACCAATTGGACTTAGTCTCTGGCAGAGAGGCAAAGTGTTTTCAAGAGAAATGGTTAACCAATTGGACTTTTTCTCTGAACGGCAGGCAAATTGTGGCCTTGAGAAATGATTAACCAATTGGACTTAGTCTCTGGCGGAGAGACCAAGTATTTTCACGAGAAATGGTTAACCAATTGGACTTAGTCTCTGGCAGAGAGGCAAAGTGTTTTCACGAGAAATGGTTAACCAATTGGACTTAGTCTCTGGCAGAGAGGCAAAGTGTTTTCACGAGAAATGGTTAACCAATTGGACTTAGTCTCTGGCGGAGAGACAAAGTGTTTTCAAGAGAAATGGATAACCAATTGGACTTAGTCTCTGGCAGAGAGGCAAAGTGTTTTCACGAGAATTGGTTAACCAATTGGACTTAGTCTCTGGCAGAGAGGCAAAGTGTTTTCACGAGAAATGGTTAACCAATTGGACTTAGTCTCTGGCGGAGAGACAAAGTGTTTTCAAGAGAAATGGTTAACCAATTGGACTTAGTCTCTGGCAGAGAGGCAAAGTGTTTTCAAGAGAAATGGTTAACCAATTGGACTTGGTCTCTGAACGGCAGGCAAATTGTGGCCTTGAGAAATGATTAACCAATTGGACTTAGTCTCTGGAGGAGAGACAAAGTGTTTTCACGAGAAATGGTTAACCAATTGGACTTAGTCTCTGGCAGAGAGGCAAAGTGTTTTCAAGAGAAATGGTTAACCAATTGGACTTGGTCTCTGAACGGCAGGCAAATTGTGGCCTTGAGAAATGATTAACCAATTGGACTTAGTCTCTGGCGGAGAGACAAAGTGTTTTCACGAGAAATGGTTAACCAATTGGACTTAGTCTCTGGCAGAGAGACAAAGTGTATTCACGAGAAATGGTTAACCAATTGGACTTAGTCTCTGGCAGAGAGGCAAAGTGTTTTCACGAGAAATGGATAACCAATTGGACTTAGTCTCTGGCAGAGAGGCAAAGTGTTTTCAAGAGAAATGGTTAACCAATTGGACTTAGTCTCTGGCAGAGAGGCAAAGCGTTTTCCTGAGAAATGGTTAACCAATTGGACTTAGTCTCTGGCAGAGAGGCAAAGTGTTTTCCTGAGAAATGGTTAACCAATTGGACTTCGTCTGTGAACAGCAGGCAAATTGCGGCCATGAGAAATGGTTAACCAATTGGACTTAGTCTCTGGCAGAGAGTCAAAGTGTTTTCCTGAGAAATGGTTAACCAATTGGACTTAGTCTCTGGCGGAGAGGCAAAGTGTTTCCCGTTGTAATGGTTGGCCAATGCACTTCGGATTGCGTTGGTAGGCCGTGGAAAGTGGCTCTTGGGCCCGCGAGAGCAAAATCCGTGCGCAGACGGAAGTCCATGAGGTCAGATCCGAGGCCTTTACCCGGCACCCGGTGGGGGTATTCCCGCAGAGAGTAGCGGGTGTGCCCGGCGACGGGTCAAGTTGCAATTTCTGGCATACCACTCCTGGAGCTCGTTAATGAGTTCCCCTCGGAAGTCCCGATGAGAAAATGGCAAAATGGCGTTTTGCGGGCTTTGGGGCCTCCTGGACGGTAGGCCTACCGCCCGACCTTACGGTTGCAATTGTTGGCAGGGGAGGTTGGCGGGGTACCCGGAGATTTTCGGGGACACGATTTTCAGAACATTTTCAGACAACGGTCACACTTTAAAAATGCCCAGAAAAGTGCGACTTTGAGGGTGGTAAGCGTTTTCAAATAGAATACCTTTCAAAGAGCTCTCGGAAGTCCTATATGAGGATTTAAGATGAATTTGTGCGGGCTTTCCGAACTCCGTTGTCGGTCTGAAATATCGGCCAGGGTCCAGACCGGTGGTAACCCTGGTTTAATAAACTTGGCCTGTGGCGAAAAGAACAGACAAAATGACAAAGTGTCAAATATATATATATATATACATGTGTATTTATGAACAAAAAAAATCACAAAGTGTCACCTGGCGGTGTACTTGATGATGAAAAATAAAAATACAAAGTCTGTTCACAGGCACCTTTGGGGCGGGGGTGCCTGAGTCCCCTTGGGTTGCACACTATAGAGTGTTTGACATGGACAGAGTCAACACTGTGTGCGTGCCCAGAACCCTTTTGAACGCAGGCGACGCACGCCGGTCGGCATTTCCTCTCCGTGCGAGCGCCAACAGGTTGCTTCCGTTGTTTTACAAATAAGAAAATTGTATTTATGAGCAGCAAAAAAAAAAATCACAAAGTTTCACCTGGCGGTGTACTTGATGATGAGAAATAAAAATACAAAGCCTGTTCACAGGCACCTAGGGGGCGGGCGGGGTGCCTGAGTCCCCTTGGGTTGCACACTGTAGTGTTTGACATGGGCAGAGTCAGCACTGTGTGCGTGCCCAGAACCGATGTGAAAGCAGGCGACGCACGCCAGTCGGCATTTCCTAGCCGTGCGAGCGCCAACATGTTGCTTCCGATGTTTTACAAATAAGAAAACTGTATTTATGAGCAAAAAAAATCACAAAGTGTCACCTGGCGGTGTACTTGATGATGAAAAATAAAAATACAAAGCCTGTTCACAGGCACCTAGGGGGCGGGCGGGGTGCCTGAGTCCCCTTGGGTTGCACACTGTAGTGTTTGACATGGGCAGAGTCAGCACTGTGTGCGTGCCCAGAACCGTTTTGAACGCAGGCGACGCACGCCAGTCGGCATTTCCT
>NW_027596964.1:20000-32500 GCF_964194155.1 Cetorhinus maximus | reverse complement strand
TAGAGCCGCCCGCCCGCCCGCTAATAAGGGTGCAGTTAGGTGCAGAACAGCCCATCAGCTTCCAGGGGCTAAGGACATGTGGGTAAATGGTGAACCAGTTAGCAGGCAGGGCAGCCGGCCGGCCGGTAATTAGAGCCGGCCGCCTGTCCGCCCGCTAATAAGGGTGCAGTATGGTGCAGAACAGCCCATCAGTTTCCAGGGGCTAAGTACATGTGGGTAAATGGTTAACCAGTTAGCAGGCAGGGCAGCCGGCCGGCCGGTAATTAGAGCCGTCCGCCTGTCCGCCCGCTATTAAGGGTGCAGTTAGGTGCAGAACAGCCCCTCTGTTTCCAGGGGCTAAGTACATGTGGGTCAATGGTTAACCAGTTAGCAGGCAATGCAGCCGGCCGGCAATTACAGCCGCCCGCCCGCTAATCAGGGTGCAGTTAGGTGCAGAACAGCCCATCAGCTTCCAGGGGCTAAGTACATGTGGGTAAATGGTTAACCAGTTAGCAGGCAGGGCAGCCGGCCGGCCGGTAATTAGAGCCGCCCGCCCGGTGATAAGGGTGCAGTTAGGTGCCGGCCAGCCCAGCAGCTCCAGGGGCTAAGTACATGTGGGTAAATGGTGAACCAGTTAGCAGGCAGGGCAGCCGGCCGGCCGGTAATTAGAGCCGCCCGCCCGGTGATAAGGGTGCAGTTAGGTGCCGGCCAGCCCAGCAGCTCCAGGGGCTAAGTACATGCGGGTAAATGGTTAACCAGTTAGCAGGCAGGGCAGCCGGCCGGCAATTAGAGCCGCCCGCCCGCTAATCAGGGTGCAGTTCGGTGCAGAAGAGCCCATCAGCTCCAGGGGCTAAGTACATGTGGGTAAATGGTTAACCAGTTAGCAGGCAGGGCAGCCGGCCGGTAATTAGAGCCGACCTCCCGGCCATTACGGGTGCAGTTAGGTGCCGACCAGCCCAGCAGCTCCAGGGGCTAAGTACATGTGGGTAAATGATTAACCAGTTAGCAGGCAGGGCAGCCGGCCGGCCGGTAATTAGAGCCGACCTCCCGGCCATAGGGCTGCAGTTAGGTGCCGACCAGCCCAGCAGCTCCAGGGGCTAAGTACATGTGGGTAAATGATGAACCAGTTAGCAGGCAGGGCAGCCGGCCGCTAATTACAGCCGCCCGCCCGCTAGTAAGGGTGCAGTTAGGTGCAGGACAGCCCATCAGTTTCCAGGGGCTAAGTACATGTGGGTAAATGGTTAACCAGTTAGCAAGGCAGGGCAGCCGGCCGGCCGGTAATTAGAGCCGGCCGCCTGTCCGCCCGCTAATAAGGGTGCAGTTAGGTGCAGGACAGCCCATCAGTTTCCAGGGGCTAAGTACATGTGGGTAAATGGTTAACCAGTTAGCAGGCAGGGCAGCCGGCCGGTAATTACAGCCGCCCGCCCGCTAATAAGGGTGCAGTTAGGTGCAGAACAGCCCATCAGCTTCCAGGGGCTAAGGACATGTGGGTAAATGGTGAACCAGTTAGCAGGCAGGGCAGCCGGCCGGCCGGTAATTAGAGCCGGCCGCCTGTCCGCCCGCTAATAAGGGTGCAGTTAGGTGCAGAACAGCCCATCAGTTTCCAGGGGCTAAGTACATGTGGGTAAATGGTTAACCAGTTAGCAGGCAGGGCAGCCGGCCGGCCGGTAATTAGAGCCGGCCGCCTGTCCGCCCGCTAATAAGGGTGCAGTTAGGTGCAGAACAGCCCCTCTGTTTCCAGGGGCTAAGTACATGTGGGTCAATGGTTAACCAGTTAGCAGGCAGAGCAGCCGGCCGGCAATTAAAGCCGCCCGCCCGCTAATCAGGGTGCAGTTAGGTGCAGAACAGCCCATCAGTATCCAGGGGCTAAGTACATGTGGGTAAAGGGTTTACCAGTTAGCAGGCAGGGCAGCCGGCCGGCCGGCAATTAGTGCCGACCTCCCGGCAACAAGGGTGCAGTTAGGTCGCCGACCAGCCCAGCAGCTCCAGGGGCTAAGTATATGTGAGTAAATGGTTGACCAGTTAAGCAGGCATGGCAGCCGGCCGGTAAGCGGAGCGTCCCGCCCCGTAATACGGGTGCAGTTAGCTGCAGAACACACCGGCAGGTCCAGGGACGAAGTACTTGGACGGGGAAACGGTTAACCAGTTAACAGGCAGGGCAGCCGTACGGGCAGTAGAGCCGCCCGCCCCGTAATACGGGTGCAGTTCGCGGCAGACCAGCCCCGCAGCTCAAAAGTCTAAGTGGAGAACGGGGAACCGGTTGACCGGTGAGCCGAAGCATGCCAGCAGGCAGGGAAGGTGCAAAAAGGGCCGATAAGACCGAACCGGCACGAGTAACAGGCTGCCGGGGGCGGGTTCCCAGCAAACCAGGTGAGGGGGCGTGGCCGGAGGCCGCGCAGCAGAGCCGCCCGCCCGTGAGTACGGTTAGAGGCAGCAGCGGGCTTCCCCAGCAGGGCAGAAGCCGAAGTGCAGGGAGCGAAATGGTTAACCAGCGAGCAGGCAGCATTCCGGCAGGGCTGGAGGGCGAAAAACGGCGTAAAATAACGGACCGGCAGGAGGAAATGGCTGCCGGGGGGCGGACCCAGAGCCCTCACGTGAGGGGGCGGTTCGGGAGGCAGAGCCGCGCATGCGCGGTTGGAAAACGCGTCACGTCGGAGCAGGGTGAAATCATTAACCAGTCGGCCGCTTCGACGTCGGCTGGCCGGGCCGAGGAGGGTCGGACCGGGGAAAGGTTCCCGGTTTCGTGTCCGTCGGGTGGTCCCGAGTGCGGCAGGAAAAAATCCGGAGTCCTGGGAGCCTTTTTTAAAAAAGAACCGGTCCGGGATGGGGTCGGATTTGGAAGCGTTTGCGGGGCCTAGGTGCCTCTTCGTCGGCATGACTACCGGACGGTCACCCGCCGATCGGCATTTGCGATTTGTTGGCTGGGGAGGTTGGCGGGGTACCTGCAGAATAGTAGGAGGTGGCAAATCGAGAATCGGTCGACATCGCCAAGTGCCTTCTCGAGCCTCCAGGTCTGCAGGGACCGACCCAGGCTGCCCCCAAACCGACCGCGAGGCCGTGCCGGGCGGCCATTTTTGGCCATTTTCGGCATTTTTCGCGTCTTTCGGTAGGTCACGGAAAGCGGCGGCCTGAAGCCCGGGCGTGCCCGGGGAAGGCTCCCCTTCGCCCGCGGGACCGGATTTGCCCCGGAAACGTCCCGAAGCCGGCCGGGAAGGCGGTTTCGAGGGCGAAGCACCTCCGATTGCCTTCGCAAGGCCGGGGAAAGTGGCCCCTGGGCCCGGGAGAGCAAAATCCGTGCGAGGACGGAAGCCCATGAGGTCAGATCCGAGGCTCTTACCCGGCGCCCGGTGGGGGTATTCCCGCAAAGAGCAGCGAGTGCGCCCGGCGACGGGTCAAGTTGCAATTTCTGGCATGCCACGCCTGGAGCTGGTTCATGAGTTCCCCTCGGAAGTCCCGATGAGGAAAGGGAAAAATGGCGTTTTGCGGGCTTTGGGGCCTCTTCGTCGGTAGGACTACCGCCCGAACTTACGGTTGGAATTGTCGGCAGGGGAGGTTGGCGGGGTACCTGCAGAATAGTAGGAGGTGGCAAATCGAGAATCGGTCGACATCGCCAAACGCCTTCTCGAGCCTCCAGGTCTGCAGGGACCGACCCAGGCTGCCGCCAAACCGACCGACAGGCCCTGCCGGCGGCCATTTTTGGCCATTTTCGGCATTTTTCGCCTCTTTCGGCCGGGATGGAAAAGCGGCGGCCTGAAGCCCGGGCCTGCCCGGGGAAGCCTCCTAATCGCCCGGGGGACCGGATTTGCCCCGGTGAGAGCCCCCGAAACGCCCCGAAGCCGGCCGGGAAGGCGGCCAAGGGCGAAGCACCTCGCATTGCGTTGGCAGGCCGTGCAAAGTGGCCTCCGGGCCCGCGAGACAATGCAGGGTGCCCTCGGTGTGCCCCTGAGAAATGGTTAACCAAACGAAGGACAGTGGGCCTCGGATTGCATTGGCAGGCCGTGCAAAGGGGCCCCCGGGCCCGCGAGACGTTACAGATTGCCCTCGGTGTGCCCCTGAGAAATGGTTAACCAATTGGACTTAGTCTCTGGCGGAGAGGCAAAGTGTTTTCACGAGAAATGGTTAACCAATTGGACTTAGTCTCTGGCAGAGAGGCAAAGTGTTTTCAAGAGAAATGGTTAACCAATTGGACTTAGTCTCTGGCAGAGAGGCAAAGTGTTTTCACGAGAAATGGTTAACCAATTGGACTTAGTCTCTGGCGGAGAGGCAAAGTGTTTTCAAGAGAAATGATTAACCAATTGGACTTAGTCTCTGGCGGAGAGACAAAGTGTTTTCAAGAGAAATGGTTAACCAATTGGACTTAGTCTCTGGCAGAGAGGCAAAGTGTTTTCACGAGAAATGGTTAACCAATTGGACTTAGTCTCTGGCAGAGAGGCAAAGTGTTTTCCTGAGAAATGGTTAACCAATTGGACTTAGTCTCTGAACGGCAGGCAAACTGTGCCCCTGAGAAATGGTTAACCAATTGGACTTAGTCTCTGGCAGAGAGGCAAAGTGTTTTCTCGAGAAATAATTAACCAATGAGGCCAATGGACCTCGGGTTGCATTGGCAGGCCGGGCAATGTGGCTCTTGGGCCCGCGAGAGCAAAATCCGTGCACAGACGGAAGTCCATGAGGTCAGATCCGAGGCCTTTACCCGGCACCCGGTGGGGGTATTCCCGCAGAGAGTAGCGAATCTGCCCGGCGACGGGTCAAGTTGCAATTTCTGGCATGCCACTCATGGAGCTGGTTAATGAGTTCCCCTCGGAAGTCCCGATGAGGAAAGGGCAAAATGGCGTTTTGCGGGCTTTGGGGCCTCTTCGTCGGTAGGACTACCGCCCGACCTTACGGTTGGAATTGTCGGCAGGGGAGGTTGGCGGGGTACCTGCAGAATAGTAGGAGGTGGCAAATCGAGAATCGGTCGACATCGCCAAAAACCTTCTCGAGCCTCCAGGTCTGCAGGGACCGACCCAGGCTGCCGCCAAACCGACCGAGAGGCCCTGCCGGCGGCCATTTTTGGCCATTTTCGGCATTTTTC
Organism: Cetorhinus maximus; assembly: GCF_964194155.1. Taxonomy (NCBI): domain Eukaryota; kingdom Metazoa; phylum Chordata; class Chondrichthyes; order Lamniformes; family Cetorhinidae; genus Cetorhinus; species Cetorhinus maximus. The sequence goes on along the minus strand of NW_027596964.1, from coordinate 27,450 downwards.
GCCTCTTTCGGCCGGGATGGAAAAGCGGCGGCCTGAAGCCCGGGCCTGCCCGGGGAGGCCTCCTAATCGCCCGGGGGACCGGATTTGCCCCGGTGAGAGCCCCCGAAACGTCCCGAAGCCGGCCGGGAAGGCGGCCAAGGGCGAAGGACCTCGGATTGCATTGGCAGGCCGTGCAAAGTGGCCTCCGGGCCCGCGAGACAATGCAGGGTGCCCTCGGTGTGCCCCTGAGAAATGGTTAACCAAACGAAGGACAGTGCGCCTCGGATTGCATTGGCAGGCCGTGCAAAGGGGCCCCCGGGCCCGCGAGACGTTACAGGTTGCCCTCGGTGTGCCCCTGAGAAATGGTTAACCAATTGGACTTAGTCTCTGGCAGAGAGACAAAGTGTTTTCAAGAGAAATGGTTAACCAATTGGACTTAGTCTCTGGCAGAGAGGCAAAGTGTTTTCACGAGAAATGGTTAACCAATTGGACTTAGTCTCTGGCGGAGAGGCAAAGTGTTTTCAAGAGAAATGATTAACCAATTGGACTTAGTCTCTGGCAGAGAGGCAAAGTGTTTTCAAGAGAAATGGTTAACCAATTGGACTTAGTCTCTGGCGGAGAGACAAAGTGTTTTCAAGAGAAATGGATAACCAATTGGACTTAGTCTCTGGCAGAGAGGCAAAGTGTTTTCACGAGAAATGGTTAACCAATTGGACTTAGTTTCTGGCAGAGAGGCAAAGTGTTTTCAAGAGAAATGGTTAACCAATTGGACTTAGTCTCTGGCGGAGAGACAAAGTGTTTTCAAGAGAAATGGATAACCAATTGGACTTAGTCTCTGGCAGAGAGGCAAAGTGTTTTCACGAGAAATGGTTAACCAATTGGACTTAGTCTCTGGCAGAGAGGCAAAGTGTTTTCCAGAGAAATGGTTAACCAATTGGACTTAGTCTCTGGCGGAGAGACAAAGTGTTTTCAAGAGAAATGGTTAACCAATTGGACTTCGTCTCTGGCAGAGAGGCAAAGTGTTTTCAAGAGAAATGGTTAACCAATTGGACTTGGTCTCTGAACGGCAGGCAAATTGTGGCCTTGAGAAATGATTAACCAATTGGACTTAGTCTCTGGCGGAGAGGCAAAGTGTTTTCACGAGAAATGGTTAACCAGTTGGACTTAGTCTCTGGCGGAGAGACAAAGTGTTTTCCAGAGAAATGGATAACCAATTGGACTTAGTCTCTGGCAGAGAGGCAAAGTGTTTTCACGAGAAATGGTTAACCAATTGGACTTAGTCTCTGGCAGAGAGGCAAAGTGTTTTCAAGAGAAATGGTTAACCAATTGGACTTAGTCTCTGGCAGAGAGGCAAAGTGTTTTCAAGAGAAATGGTTAACCAATTGGACTTAGTCTCTGAACGGCAGGCAAATTGTGGCCTTGAGAAATGATTAACCAATTGGACTTAGTCTCTGGCGGAGAGGCAAAGTGTTTTCTCGAGAAATAATTAACCAATGAGGCCAATGGACCTCGGGTTGCATTGGCAGGCCGGGCAATGAGGCTCTTGGGCCCGCGAGAGCAAAATCCGTGCACAGACGGAAGTCCATGAGGTCAGATCCGAGGCCTTTACCCGGCACCCGGTGGGGGTATTCCCGCAGAGAGTAGCGAATCTGCCCGGCGACGGGTCAAGTTGCAATTTCTGGCATGCCACTCATGGAGCTGGTTAATGAGTTCCCCGCGGAAGTCCCGATGAGGAAAGGGCAAAATGGCGTTTTGCGGGCTTTGGGGCCTCTTCGTCGGTAGGACTACCGCCCGACCTTACGGTTGGAATTGTCGGCAGGGGAGGTTGGCGGGGTACCTGCAGAATAGTAGGAGGTGGCAAATCGAGAATCGGTCGACATCGCCAAAAACCTTCTCGAGCCTCCAGGTCTGCAGGGACCGACCCAGGCTGCCGCCAAACCGACCGAGAGGCCCTGCCGGCGGCCATTTTTGGCCATTTTCGGCATTTTTCGCCTCTTTCGGCCGGGATGGAAAAGCGGCGGCCTGAAGCCCGGGCCTGCCCGGGGAGGCCTCCTAATCGCCCGGGGGACCGGATTTGCCCCGGTGAGAGCCCCCGAAACGTCCCGAAGCCGGCCGGGAAGGCGGCCAAGGGCGAAGCACCTCGCATTGCGTTGGCAGGCCGTGCAAAGTGGCCTCCGGGCCCGCGAGACAATGCAGGGTGCCCTCGGTGTGCCCCTGAGAAATGGTTAACCAAACGAAGGACAGTGCGGCTCGGATTGCATTGGCAGGCCGTGCAAAGGGGCCCCCGGGCCCGCGAGACGTTACAGATTGCCCTCGGTGAGCCCCTGAGAAATGGTTAACCAATTGGACTTAGTCTCTGGCAGAGAGGCAAAGTGTTTTCACGAGAAATGGTTAACCAATTGGACTTAGTCTCTGGCGGAGAGACAAAGTGTTTTCACGAGAAATGGTTAACCAATTGGACTTAGTCTCTGGCAGAGAGGCAAAGTGTTTTCAAGAGAAATGGTTAACCAGTTGGACTTAGTCTCTGGCAGAGAGGCAAAGTGTTTTCACGAGAAATGGTTAACCAATTGGACTTAGTCTCTGGCGGAGAGGCAAAGTGTTTTCAAGAGAAATGATTAACCAATTGGACTTAGTCTCTGGCGGAGAGACAAAGTGTTTTCAAGAGAAATGGTTAACCAATTGGACTTAGTCTCTGGCAGAGAGGCAAAGTGTTTTCAAGAGAAATGGTTAACCAATTGGACTTAGTCTCTGGCAGAGAGGCAAAGTGTTTTCCAGAGAAATGGTTAACCAATTGGACTTAGTTTCTGGCAGAGAGGCAAAGTGTTTTCAAGAGAAATGGTTAACCAATTGGACTTAGTCTCTGGCGGAGAGACAAAGTGTTTTCAAGAGAAATGGATAACCAATTGGACTTAGTCTCTGGCAGAGAGGCAAAGTGTTTTCACGAGAAATGGTTAACCAATTGGACTTAGTCTCTGGCAGAGAGGCAAAGTGTTTTCCAGAGAAATGGTTAACCAATTGGACTTAGTCTCTGGCGGAGAGACAAAGTGTTTTCAAGAGAAATGGTTAACCAATTGGACTTCGTCTCTGGCAGAGAGGCAAAGTGTTTTCAAGAGAAATGGTTAACCAATTGGACTTGGTCTCTGAACGGCAGGCAAATTGTGGCCTTGAGAAATGATTAACCAATTGGACTTAGTCTCTGGCGGAGAGGCAAAGTGTTTTCACGAGAAATGGTTAACCAGTTGGACTTAGTCTCTGGCGGAGAGACAAAGTGTTTTCCAGAGAAATGGATAACCAATTGGACTTAGTCTCTGGCAGAGAGGCAAAGTGTTTTCACGAGAAATGGTTAACCAATTGGACTTAGTCTCTGGCAGAGAGGCAAAGTGTTTTCAAGAGAAATGGTTAACCAATTGGACTTAGTCTCTGGCAGAGAGGCAAAGTGTTTTCAAGAGAAATGGTTAACCAATTGGACTTAGTCTCTGAACGGCAGGCAAATTGTGGCCTTGAGAAATGATTAACCAATTGGACTTAGTCTCTGGCGGAGAGGCAAAGTGTTTTCTCGAGAAATAATTAACCAATGAGGCCAATGGACCTCGGGTTGCATTGGCAGGCCGGGCAATGAGGCTCTTGGGCCCGCGAGAGCAAAATCCGTGCACAGACGGAAGTCCATGAGGTCAGATCCGAGGCCTTTACCCGGCACCCGGTGGGGGTATTCCCGCAGAGAGTAGCGAATCTGCCCGGCGACGGGTCAAGTTGCAATTTCTGGCATGCCACTCATGGAGCTGGTTAATGAGTTCCCCGCGGAAGTCCCGATGAGGAAAGGGCAAAATGGCGTTTTGCGGGCTTTGGGGCCTCTTCGTCGGTAGGACTACCGCCCGACCTTACGGTTGGAATTGTCGGCAGGGGAGGTTGGCGGGGTACCTGCAGAATAGTAGGAGGTGGCAAATCGAGAATCGGTCGACATCGCCAAAAACCTTCTCGAGCCTCCAGGTCTGCAGGGACCGACCCAGGCTGCCGCCAAACCGACCGAGAGGCCCTGCCGGCGGCCATTTTTGGCCATTTTCGGCATTTTTCGCCTCTTTCGGCCGGGATGGAAAAGCGGCGGCCTGAAGCCCGGGCCTGCCCGGGGAGGCCTCCTAATCGCCCGGGGGACCGGATTTGCCCCGGTGAGAGCCCCCGAAACGTCCCGAAGCCGGCCGGGAAGGCGGCCAAGGGCGAAGCACCTCGCATTGCGTTGGCAGGCCGTGCAAAGTGGCCTCCGGGCCCGCGAGACAATGCAGGGTGCCCTCGGTGTGCCCCTGAGAAATGGTTAACCAAACGAAGGACAGTGCGGCTCGGATTGCATTGGCAGGCCGTGCAAAGGGGCCCCCGGGCCCGCGAGACGTTACAGATTGCCCTCGGTGAGCCCCTGAGAAATGGTTAACCAATTGGACTTAGTCTCTGGCAGAGAGGCAAAGTGTTTTCAAGAGAAATGGTTAACCAATTGGACTTAGTCTCTGGCGGAGAGACAAAGTGTTTTCAAGAGAAATGGTTAACCAATTGGACTTAGTCTCTGGCAGAGAGGCAAAGTGTTTTCAAGAGAAATGGTTAACCAATTGGACTTTTTCTCTGAACGGCAGGCAAATTGTGGCCTTGAGAAATGATTAACCAATTGGACTTAGTCTCTGGCGGAGAGACCAAGTATTTTCACGAGAAATGGTTAACCAATTGGACTTAGTCTCTGGCAGAGAGGCAAAGTGTTTTCACGAGAAATGGTTAACCAATTGGACTTAGTCTCTGGCAGAGAGGCAAAGTGTTTTCACGAGAAATGGTTAACCAATTGGACTTAGTCTCTGGCGGAGAGACAAAGTGTTTTCAAGAGAAATGGATAACCAATTGGACTTAGTCTCTGGCAGAGAGGCAAAGTGTTTTCACGAGAATTGGTTAACCAATTGGACTTAGTCTCTGGCAGAGAGGCAAAGTGTTTTCACGAGAAATGGTTAACCAATTGGACTTAGTCTCTGGCGGAGAGACAAAGTGTTTTCAAGAGAAATGGTTAACCAATTGGACTTAGTCTCTGGCAGAGAGGCAAAGTGTTTTCAAGAGAAATGGTTAACCAATTGGACTTGGTCTCTGAACGGCAGGCAAATTGTGGCCTTGAGAAATGATTAACCAATTGGACTTAGTCTCTGGAGGAGAGACAAAGTGTTTTCACGAGAAATGGTTAACCAATTGGACTTAGTCTCTGGCAGAGAGGCAAAGTGTTTTCAAGAGAAATGGTTAACCAATTGGACTTGGTCTCTGAACGGCAGGCAAATTGTGGCCTTGAGAAATGATTAACCAATTGGACTTAGTCTCTGGCGGAGAGACAAAGTGTTTTCACGAGAAATGGTTAACCAATTGGACTTAGTCTCTGGCAGAGAGACAAAGTGTATTCACGAGAAATGGTTAACCAATTGGACTTAGTCTCTGGCAGAGAGGCAAAGTGTTTTCACGAGAAATGGATAACCAATTGGACTTAGTCTCTGGCAGAGAGGCAAAGTGTTTTCAAGAGAAATGGTTAACCAATTGGACTTAGTCTCTGGCAGAGAGGCAAAGCGTTTTCCTGAGAAATGGTTAACCAATTGGACTTAGTCTCTGGCAGAGAGGCAAAGTGTTTTCCTGAGAAATGGTTAACCAATTGGACTTCGTCTGTGAACAGCAGGCAAATTGCGGCCATGAGAAATGGTTAACCAATTGGACTTAGTCTCTGGCAGAGAGTCAAAGTGTTTTCCTGAGAAATGGTTAACCAATTGGACTTAGTCTCTGGCGGAGAGGCAAAGTGTTTCCCGTTGTAATGGTTGGCCAATGCACTTCGGATTGCGTTGGTAGGCCGTGGAAAGTGGCTCTTGGGCCCGCGAGAGCAAAATCCGTGCGCAGACGGAAGTCCATGAGGTCAGATCCGAGGCCTTTACCCGGCACCCGGTGGGGGTATTCCCGCAGAGAGTAGCGGGTGTGCCCGGCGACGGGTCAAGTTGCAATTTCTGGCATACCACTCCTGGAGCTCGTTAATGAGTTCCCCTCGGAAGTCCCGATGAGAAAATGGCAAAATGGCGTTTTGCGGGCTTTGGGGCCTCCTGGACGGTAGGCCTACCGCCCGACCTTACGGTTGCAATTGTTGGCAGGGGAGGTTGGCGGGGTACCCGGAGATTTTCGGGGACACGATTTTCAGAACATTTTCAGACAACGGTCACACTTTAAAAATGCCCAGAAAAGTGCGACTTTGAGGGTGGTAAGCGTTTTCAAATAGAATACCTTTCAAAGAGCTCTCGGAAGTCCTATATGAGGATTTAAGATGAATTTGTGCGGGCTTTCCGAACTCCGTTGTCGGTCTGAAATATCGGCCAGGGTCCAGACCGGTGGTAACCCTGGTTTAATAAACTTGGCCTGTGGCGAAAAGAACAGACAAAATGACAAAGTGTCAAATATATATATATATATACATGTGTATTTATGAACAAAAAAAATCACAAAGTGTCACCTGGCGGTGTACTTGATGATGAAAAATATAAATACAAAGTCTGTTCACAGGCACCTTTGGGGCGGGGGTGCCTGAGTCCCCTTGGGTTGCACACTATAGAGTGTTTGACATGGACAGAGTCAACACTGTGTGCGTGCCCAGAACCCTTTTGAACGCAGGCGACGCACGCCGGTCGGCATTTCCTCTCCGTGCGAGCGCCAACAGGTTGCTTCCGTTGTTTTACAAATAAGAAAATTGTATTTATGAGCAGCAAAAAAAAAAATCACAAAGTTTCACCTGGCGGTGTACTTGATGATGAGAAATAAAAATACAAAGCCTGTTCACAGGCACCTAGGGGGCGGGCGGGGTGCCTGAGTCCCCTTGGGTTGCACACTGTAGTGTTTGACATGGGCAGAGTCAGCACTGTGTGCGTGCCCAGAACCGATGTGAAAGCAGGCGACGCACGCCAGTCGGCATTTCCTAGCCGTGCGAGCGCCAACATGTTGCTTCCGATGTTTTACAAATAAGAAAACTGTATTTATGAGCAAAAAAAATCACAAAGTGTCACCTGGCGGTGTACTTGATGATGAAAAATAAAAATACAAAGCCTGTTCACAGGCACCTAGGGGGCGGGCGGGGTGCCTGAGTCCCCTTGGGTTGCACACTGTAGTGTTTGACATGGGCAGAGTCAGCACTGTGTGCGTGCCCAGAACCGTTTTGAACGCAGGCGACGCACGCCAGTCGGCATTTCCTAGTCGTGCGAGCGCCAACATGTTGCTTCCGTTGTTTTACAAATAAGAAAATTGTATTTATGAGCAAAAAAAATCACAAAGTGTCACCTGGCGGTGTACTTGATGATGAAAAATAAAAATACAAAGCCTGTTCACAGGCACCTAGGGGGCGGGCGGGGTGCCTGAGTCCCCTTGGGTTGCACACTGCAGTGTTTGACATGGGCAGAGTCAACACCGTGTGCGTGCCCAGAACCGTTTTGAACGC
>NW_027596964.1:0-7500 GCF_964194155.1 Cetorhinus maximus | reverse complement strand
ATGTGGGTAAATGGTTAACCAGTTAGCAGGCAGGGCAGCCGGCCGGCCGGTAATTAGAGCCGTCCGCCTGTCCGCCCGCTATTAAGGGTGCAGTTAGGTGCAGAACAGCCCCTCTGTTTCCAGGGGCTAAGTACATGTGGGTCAATGGTTAACCAGTTAGCAGGCAATGCAGCCGGCCGGCAATTACAGCCGCCCGCCCGCTAATCAGGGTGCAGTTAGGTGCAGAACAGCCCATCAGCTTCCAGGGGCTAAGTACATGTGGGTAAATGGTTAACCAGTTAGCAGGCAGGGCAGCCGGCCGGCCGGTAATTAGAGCCGCCCGCCCGGTGATAAGGGTGCAGTTAGGTGCCGGCCAGCCCAGCAGCTCCAGGGGCTAAGTACATGTGGGTAAATGGTGAACCAGTTAGCAGGCAGGGCAGCCGGCCGGCCGGTAATTAGAGCCGCCCGCCCGGTGATAAGGGTGCAGTTAGGTGCCGGCCAGCCCAGCAGCTCCAGGGGCTAAGTACATGCGGGTAAATGGTTAACCAGTTAGCAGGCAGGGCAGCCGGCCGGCAATTAGAGCCGCCCGCCCGCTAATCAGGGTGCAGTTCGGTGCAGAAGAGCCCATCAGCTCCAGGGGCTAAGTACATGTGGGTAAATGGTTAACCAGTTAGCAGGCAGGGCAGCCGGCCGGTAATTAGAGCCGACCTCCCGGCCATTACGGGTGCAGTTAGGTGCCGACCAGCCCAGCAGCTCCAGGGGCTAAGTACATGTGGGTAAATGATTAACCAGTTAGCAGGCAGGGCAGCCGGCCGGCCGGTAATTAGAGCCGACCTCCCGGCCATAGGGCTGCAGTTAGGTGCCGACCAGCCCAGCAGCTCCAGGGGCTAAGTACATGTGGGTAAATGATGAACCAGTTAGCAGGCAGGGCAGCCGGCCGCTAATTACAGCCGCCCGCCCGCTAGTAAGGGTGCAGTTAGGTGCAGGACAGCCCATCAGTTTCCAGGGGCTAAGTACATGTGGGTAAATGGTTAACCAGTTAGCAAGGCAGGGCAGCCGGCCGGCCGGTAATTAGAGCCGGCCGCCTGTCCGCCCGCTAATAAGGGTGCAGTTAGGTGCAGGACAGCCCATCAGTTTCCAGGGGCTAAGTACATGTGGGTAAATGGTTAACCAGTTAGCAGGCAGGGCAGCCGGCCGGTAATTACAGCCGCCCGCCCGCTAATAAGGGTGCAGTTAGGTGCAGAACAGCCCATCAGCTTCCAGGGGCTAAGGACATGTGGGTAAATGGTGAACCAGTTAGCAGGCAGGGCAGCCGGCCGGCCGGTAATTAGAGCCGGCCGCCTGTCCGCCCGCTAATAAGGGTGCAGTTAGGTGCAGAACAGCCCATCAGTTTCCAGGGGCTAAGTACATGTGGGTAAATGGTTAACCAGTTAGCAGGCAGGGCAGCCGGCCGGCCGGTAATTAGAGCCGGCCGCCTGTCCGCCCGCTAATAAGGGTGCAGTTAGGTGCAGAACAGCCCCTCTGTTTCCAGGGGCTAAGTACATGTGGGTCAATGGTTAACCAGTTAGCAGGCAGAGCAGCCGGCCGGCAATTAAAGCCGCCCGCCCGCTAATCAGGGTGCAGTTAGGTGCAGAACAGCCCATCAGTATCCAGGGGCTAAGTACATGTGGGTAAAGGGTTTACCAGTTAGCAGGCAGGGCAGCCGGCCGGCCGGCAATTAGTGCCGACCTCCCGGCAACAAGGGTGCAGTTAGGTCGCCGACCAGCCCAGCAGCTCCAGGGGCTAAGTATATGTGAGTAAATGGTTGACCAGTTAAGCAGGCATGGCAGCCGGCCGGTAAGCGGAGCGTCCCGCCCCGTAATACGGGTGCAGTTAGCTGCAGAACACACCGGCAGGTCCAGGGACGAAGTACTTGGACGGGGAAACGGTTAACCAGTTAACAGGCAGGGCAGCCGTACGGGCAGTAGAGCCGCCCGCCCCGTAATACGGGTGCAGTTCGCGGCAGACCAGCCCCGCAGCTCAAAAGTCTAAGTGGAGAACGGGGAACCGGTTGACCGGTGAGCCGAAGCATGCCAGCAGGCAGGGAAGGTGCAAAAAGGGCCGATAAGACCGAACCGGCACGAGTAACAGGCTGCCGGGGGCGGGTTCCCAGCAAACCAGGTGAGGGGGCGTGGCCGGAGGCCGCGCAGCAGAGCCGCCCGCCCGTGAGTACGGTTAGAGGCAGCAGCGGGCTTCCCCAGCAGGGCAGAAGCCGAAGTGCAGGGAGCGAAATGGTTAACCAGCGAGCAGGCAGCATTCCGGCAGGGCTGGAGGGCGAAAAACGGCGTAAAATAACGGACCGGCAGGAGGAAATGGCTGCCGGGGGGCGGACCCAGAGCCCTCACGTGAGGGGGCGGTTCGGGAGGCAGAGCCGCGCATGCGCGGTTGGAAAACGCGTCACGTCGGAGCAGGGTGAAATCATTAACCAGTCGGCCGCTTCGACGTCGGCTGGCCGGGCCGAGGAGGGTCGGACCGGGGAAAGGTTCCCGGTTTCGTGTCCGTCGGGTGGTCCCGAGTGCGGCAGGAAAAAATCCGGAGTCCTGGGAGCCTTTTTTAAAAAAGAACCGGTCCGGGATGGGGTCGGATTTGGAAGCGTTTGCGGGGCCTAGGTGCCTCTTCGTCGGCATGACTACCGGACGGTCACCCGCCGATCGGCATTTGCGATTTGTTGGCTGGGGAGGTTGGCGGGGTACCTGCAGAATAGTAGGAGGTGGCAAATCGAGAATCGGTCGACATCGCCAAGTGCCTTCTCGAGCCTCCAGGTCTGCAGGGACCGACCCAGGCTGCCCCCAAACCGACCGCGAGGCCGTGCCGGGCGGCCATTTTTGGCCATTTTCGGCATTTTTCGCGTCTTTCGGTAGGTCACGGAAAGCGGCGGCCTGAAGCCCGGGCGTGCCCGGGGAAGGCTCCCCTTCGCCCGCGGGACCGGATTTGCCCCGGAAACGTCCCGAAGCCGGCCGGGAAGGCGGTTTCGAGGGCGAAGCACCTCCGATTGCCTTCGCAAGGCCGGGGAAAGTGGCCCCTGGGCCCGGGAGAGCAAAATCCGTGCGAGGACGGAAGCCCATGAGGTCAGATCCGAGGCTCTTACCCGGCGCCCGGTGGGGGTATTCCCGCAAAGAGCAGCGAGTGCGCCCGGCGACGGGTCAAGTTGCAATTTCTGGCATGCCACGCCTGGAGCTGGTTCATGAGTTCCCCTCGGAAGTCCCGATGAGGAAAGGGAAAAATGGCGTTTTGCGGGCTTTGGGGCCTCTTCGTCGGTAGGACTACCGCCCGAACTTACGGTTGGAATTGTCGGCAGGGGAGGTTGGCGGGGTACCTGCAGAATAGTAGGAGGTGGCAAATCGAGAATCGGTCGACATCGCCAAACGCCTTCTCGAGCCTCCAGGTCTGCAGGGACCGACCCAGGCTGCCGCCAAACCGACCGACAGGCCCTGCCGGCGGCCATTTTTGGCCATTTTCGGCATTTTTCGCCTCTTTCGGCCGGGATGGAAAAGCGGCGGCCTGAAGCCCGGGCCTGCCCGGGGAAGCCTCCTAATCGCCCGGGGGACCGGATTTGCCCCGGTGAGAGCCCCCGAAACGCCCCGAAGCCGGCCGGGAAGGCGGCCAAGGGCGAAGCACCTCGCATTGCGTTGGCAGGCCGTGCAAAGTGGCCTCCGGGCCCGCGAGACAATGCAGGGTGCCCTCGGTGTGCCCCTGAGAAATGGTTAACCAAACGAAGGACAGTGGGCCTCGGATTGCATTGGCAGGCCGTGCAAAGGGGCCCCCGGGCCCGCGAGACGTTACAGATTGCCCTCGGTGTGCCCCTGAGAAATGGTTAACCAATTGGACTTAGTCTCTGGCGGAGAGGCAAAGTGTTTTCACGAGAAATGGTTAACCAATTGGACTTAGTCTCTGGCAGAGAGGCAAAGTGTTTTCAAGAGAAATGGTTAACCAATTGGACTTAGTCTCTGGCAGAGAGGCAAAGTGTTTTCACGAGAAATGGTTAACCAATTGGACTTAGTCTCTGGCGGAGAGGCAAAGTGTTTTCAAGAGAAATGATTAACCAATTGGACTTAGTCTCTGGCGGAGAGACAAAGTGTTTTCAAGAGAAATGGTTAACCAATTGGACTTAGTCTCTGGCAGAGAGGCAAAGTGTTTTCACGAGAAATGGTTAACCAATTGGACTTAGTCTCTGGCAGAGAGGCAAAGTGTTTTCCTGAGAAATGGTTAACCAATTGGACTTAGTCTCTGAACGGCAGGCAAACTGTGCCCCTGAGAAATGGTTAACCAATTGGACTTAGTCTCTGGCAGAGAGGCAAAGTGTTTTCTCGAGAAATAATTAACCAATGAGGCCAATGGACCTCGGGTTGCATTGGCAGGCCGGGCAATGTGGCTCTTGGGCCCGCGAGAGCAAAATCCGTGCACAGACGGAAGTCCATGAGGTCAGATCCGAGGCCTTTACCCGGCACCCGGTGGGGGTATTCCCGCAGAGAGTAGCGAATCTGCCCGGCGACGGGTCAAGTTGCAATTTCTGGCATGCCACTCATGGAGCTGGTTAATGAGTTCCCCTCGGAAGTCCCGATGAGGAAAGGGCAAAATGGCGTTTTGCGGGCTTTGGGGCCTCTTCGTCGGTAGGACTACCGCCCGACCTTACGGTTGGAATTGTCGGCAGGGGAGGTTGGCGGGGTACCTGCAGAATAGTAGGAGGTGGCAAATCGAGAATCGGTCGACATCGCCAAAAACCTTCTCGAGCCTCCAGGTCTGCAGGGACCGACCCAGGCTGCCGCCAAACCGACCGAGAGGCCCTGCCGGCGGCCATTTTTGGCCATTTTCGGCATTTTTCGCCTCTTTCGGCCGGGATGGAAAAGCGGCGGCCTGAAGCCCGGGCCTGCCCGGGGAGGCCTCCTAATCGCCCGGGGGACCGGATTTGCCCCGGTGAGAGCCCCCGAAACGTCCCGAAGCCGGCCGGGAAGGCGGCCAAGGGCGAAGGACCTCGGATTGCATTGGCAGGCCGTGCAAAGTGGCCTCCGGGCCCGCGAGACAATGCAGGGTGCCCTCGGTGTGCCCCTGAGAAATGGTTAACCAAACGAAGGACAGTGCGCCTCGGATTGCATTGGCAGGCCGTGCAAAGGGGCCCCCGGGCCCGCGAGACGTTACAGGTTGCCCTCGGTGTGCCCCTGAGAAATGGTTAACCAATTGGACTTAGTCTCTGGCAGAGAGACAAAGTGTTTTCAAGAGAAATGGTTAACCAATTGGACTTAGTCTCTGGCAGAGAGGCAAAGTGTTTTCACGAGAAATGGTTAACCAATTGGACTTAGTCTCTGGCGGAGAGGCAAAGTGTTTTCAAGAGAAATGATTAACCAATTGGACTTAGTCTCTGGCAGAGAGGCAAAGTGTTTTCAAGAGAAATGGTTAACCAATTGGACTTAGTCTCTGGCGGAGAGACAAAGTGTTTTCAAGAGAAATGGATAACCAATTGGACTTAGTCTCTGGCAGAGAGGCAAAGTGTTTTCACGAGAAATGGTTAACCAATTGGACTTAGTTTCTGGCAGAGAGGCAAAGTGTTTTCAAGAGAAATGGTTAACCAATTGGACTTAGTCTCTGGCGGAGAGACAAAGTGTTTTCAAGAGAAATGGATAACCAATTGGACTTAGTCTCTGGCAGAGAGGCAAAGTGTTTTCACGAGAAATGGTTAACCAATTGGACTTAGTCTCTGGCAGAGAGGCAAAGTGTTTTCCAGAGAAATGGTTAACCAATTGGACTTAGTCTCTGGCGGAGAGACAAAGTGTTTTCAAGAGAAATGGTTAACCAATTGGACTTCGTCTCTGGCAGAGAGGCAAAGTGTTTTCAAGAGAAATGGTTAACCAATTGGACTTGGTCTCTGAACGGCAGGCAAATTGTGGCCTTGAGAAATGATTAACCAATTGGACTTAGTCTCTGGCGGAGAGGCAAAGTGTTTTCACGAGAAATGGTTAACCAGTTGGACTTAGTCTCTGGCGGAGAGACAAAGTGTTTTCCAGAGAAATGGATAACCAATTGGACTTAGTCTCTGGCAGAGAGGCAAAGTGTTTTCACGAGAAATGGTTAACCAATTGGACTTAGTCTCTGGCAGAGAGGCAAAGTGTTTTCAAGAGAAATGGTTAACCAATTGGACTTAGTCTCTGGCAGAGAGGCAAAGTGTTTTCAAGAGAAATGGTTAACCAATTGGACTTAGTCTCTGAACGGCAGGCAAATTGTGGCCTTGAGAAATGATTAACCAATTGGACTTAGTCTCTGGCGGAGAGGCAAAGTGTTTTCTCGAGAAATAATTAACCAATGAGGCCAATGGACCTCGGGTTGCATTGGCAGGCCGGGCAATGAGGCTCTTGGGCCCGCGAGAGCAAAATCCGTGCACAGACGGAAGTCCATGAGGTCAGATCCGAGGCCTTTACCCGGCACCCGGTGGGGGTATTCCCGCAGAGAGTAGCGAATCTGCCCGGCGACGGGTCAAGTTGCAATTTCTGGCATGCCACTCATGGAGCTGGTTAATGAGTTCCCCGCGGAAGTCCCGATGAGGAAAGGGCAAAATGGCGTTTTGCGGGCTTTGGGGCCTCTTCGTCGGTAGGACTACCGCCCGACCTTACGGTTGGAATTGTCGGCAGGGGAGGTTGGCGGGGTACCTGCAGAATAGTAGGAGGTGGCAAATCGAGAATCGGTCGACATCGCCAAAAACCTTCTCGAGCCTCCAGGTCTGCAGGGACCGACCCAGGCTGCCGCCAAACCGACCGAGAGGCCCTGCCGGCGGCCATTTTTGGCCATTTTCGGCATTTTTCGCCTCTTTCGGCCGGGATGGAAAAGCGGCGGCCTGAAGCCCGGGCCTGCCCGGGGAGGCCTCCTAATCGCCCGGGGGACCGGATTTGCCCCGGTGAGAGCCCCCGAAACGTCCCGAAGCCGGCCGGGAAGGCGGCCAAGGGCGAAGCACCTCGCATTGCGTTGGCAGGCCGTGCAAAGTGGCCTCCGGGCCCGCGAGACAATGCAGGGTGCCCTCGGTGTGCCCCTGAGAAATGGTTAACCAAACGAAGGACAGTGCGGCTCGGATTGCATTGGCAGGCCGTGCAAAGGGGCCCCCGGGCCCGCGAGACGTTACAGATTGCCCTCGGTGAGCCCCTGAGAAATGGTTAACCAATTGGACTTAGTCTCTGGCAGAGAGGCAAAGTGTTTTCACGAGAAATGGTTAACCAATTGGACTTAGTCTCTGGCGGAGAGACAAAGTGTTTTCACGAGAAATGGTTAACCAATTGGACTTAGTCTCTGGCAGAGAGGCAAAGTGTTTTCAAGAGAAATGGTTAACCAGTTGGACTTAGTCTCTGGCAGAGAGGCAAAGTGTTTTCACGAGAAATGGTTAACCAATTGGACTTAGTCTCTGGCGGAGAGGCAAAGTGTTTTCAAGAGAAATGATTAACCAATTGGACTTAGTCTCTGGCGGAGAGACAAAGTGTTTTCAAGAGAAATGGTTAACCAATT